>NW_020951478.1:6492067-6496853 GCF_900497805.2 Vombatus ursinus
CTTCTTCTTCTTCTTCTTCTTCTTCTTCTTCTTCTTCTTCTTCTTCTCTCTCATCAGCTCCCATGGGTTTAACTATCATCTCTTTGCAGATGACTCCCAGTTCTATATATCTATCCAGCCCTAGTCTCCTGAGCTTCACTCCCACATCACCAGTTGCCTATTGAACACATCAAACTGGATATCCCAGAGATATCTCAAACTCAGCATATCCAAAACAGTACTTAACATTTTTTTTTCTCAAACTTGGCCCTTATCCAAACCATTTCTGTTAAAGGCACCACTGTCCTTCCAATCTTCCAGGTTTGTGATCTCAACATTACCTTGACCTCCTTGCTCTCCCTCATGCTTTATATCTAATTAGGTGCCAGATCTTTCTCTCCATATCCCTCACATCTAACCCCTTCTCTCTACTCATAAAGCTACCACCTTCATTCAGGCCCTCATCAACTCCCACCTAGATCATTGAAAAATCTCCTAATTGGTCTCTCTTCTTCATGTCTTCAACACTCCAGTGCATCCAACCCAATGCTGCCAAACTGATTTTCCATAAGTGAGGATCTGACCACGTGATTCTCTTACTCAATTATCTTCAAGGCCTCCCTACTGTCTTTACAATAAAATAGACTTTATTTAGCTTTTAAAGCCCTTCACAATCTGAAGCCAGCCGAGCTTTCCAGCCTCACTGAATGACTCCCTTTCCTACACCTTGTTATTCACCCAAATTGCCCTTTTCTGTTCCTCACAAATGACTCTGTCTCCCACCTCTGTTTGCTCCCTCCTCACTTTTACCCCATAATTTCTCTATTCCTCAATGATGTAGTTAAGCATCACCTTCTACATGAAGCCTTTCCTGACTATTCCCTCCTCAAAAAACAAAAACAAAAACCCAAAAACTACTACTAATGCCTCCTGGCAAACTCCCTTGTATGTAACTACTTTGCATTCATTTGTATTTGTTCTGTTTATGCTTACATATGTAATTGTTGTCTTTCCCATTAGGGGACAAGATCATTGAAAGTAGGGGTTTTTTCTTTGATTATATCTGAATCCCTAATACCTAGCACAGCACTTGATATAGAGTAAATGCTTTAGAGATGTTTGATGGTTGATTAATTGATCAGTTGGCTTGTCCAAGATCACAGTCAGTGGTAGAGCTTTCATTGACTCTCGCCACTTCAGTTTCTGGGTCTGAAAAATGGATAAAAACATAATCTGCTTGGTTTAAGACACAAAAAAGAAGATAAATGAATTCAATTTTAAAATGACAAGACCTAAGGGGGATGACTTTGTGTGAGTAAGAGATGCTTATGTTTTACAGTGATAGCCAGGTTTCCATACATGATACAAATGATGTAGAGGTTAGATTTGAGAGTCCACAGGCTACACACCCATGGGCATTGGGTCAGACTACCCCAAAGACCAGATGAAGTTCAAGTCTTAAAAACATTTCATTTTCTTGAGAGTGACATATGCTGAGTGTTTACAAACATCGAAGCATTTCGTTGTACCATACCTCACAATATTATAGAATACTACTTATTTAGCTCAACATCACCCGTAGTGGTAATAGCCAGAAATATCTCAGTTTAGTCCCTTCAGAGTACTTCTTAGAAGAACTGTGATCCATTTCACATCAGAGGTTGTTTCCATATATAAGAAGAGAAATCGGAGAATATAGCTTGGTCTCTCTATGATTTCTATTCCCCTCCTCTCCAAAAAAGATGCATAAGGATCCTTTCCCCACTCCCAGATCCTGTCCTGTCCCCTCCCCCACCCCCAACACACTTTTTGATTACTATGTAAGGAATCCCTAGGGAGCTGCAACAGCTCATACCTAGGGTTGTTTGTATTCCCTGCATCTGTTACCCTGCCCAGGTCTCCTGATCTAAATCCATTGCTGGGACACAATATAATTGGTTTGCTTTTCTCATCAAGTCTACTTCCAACTCTGACTTAAATATCTTTATTCCTTTTTTAAAAAAACATTAATATTTATTGTTTTTTAAATCACCTTCATTTTTTAATACTTCTCTCTCCCCCAGTCCCCCATTCAGAGAGTAAACCTTATTATAAAGAATAAAAAAGAGAAAAAAAATCAGTTAAGGAAAACTAACAACCACATCAACAGTATTTGACAGTATATTCGGGGCTCCTTATCCTTTCCCTACCTCCTATATGAAGAGTCAGTGTAGTCAAAATAATCATACTTCATTCCATTTCTATTTTCCCTCCATTTACATTGTTGTAGTTATTTTTCTGATTCCGCTTACTTCACTTTGCATCAGCTCATATCATTCTTCTCATACTTCTCTGTACTTATCATAGTCATTGTTTCTTGTGGCAGTGCAATATTCCATTCCTTTTATGTACTAAGTCAACAAGCATTTGTTGAGCTTCCTACTTTGTTCCAGGCATTGTACTAAGCACTGAGGATACAAAGAAAGGCAAAAACAACCCCTGCTATCAAGGAGCTTAGAATCTAATGGGAGATACAACATGCAAATAACTATAGGCATACCTTGGAAATATTGTGGGTTTGGTTCCAGATCAACACAATAAAGTGAATATCATAATAAAGTGAGTCATACGAATTATTTGGTTTCCCAATGCAAATGAAAATTATGTTCATACTATATCGTAGTCACCCCAATGTATATACCTCAATTAAAAATATTTTATTACTAAAAATGCTAACCATCATCTCAGCCTTTAGCAAGTTGCAATCTTTTTGCTGGTGGAAGGTCTTGCCTCCATATTGATGGCTGCTCACTAATCAGGGTGGTGGTTGCTGAAGGTTGGGGTGGTTGTGGCAATTTCTTAAAATAGGACAAGAATGAAGTTTGCCATATCAATTGATTATTCCTTTCACTCGAACACTTAGAAGCTAGGTTGTTAATTGGCCTAAATAGGGTTATTTATTGGCCTAATTTCAATATTGTTGTGTCTCAGGGAGAATAGAGAAGAAGAGAGACAGAAAACAACAGCAGGTTAGTGCAGCAGTCAGAACACACATAACATTTATTGATTAAGTTTGCCGTCTTGTATGGGTACAGTTCATGACGCTCCCAAACAATTATAACAGTAACATCAAAGATCACTGATCACAGACCACCATAACTGATATAATAATAATGAAAAAGTTTGAAATATTGTGAGAATTATCAAAATGTGACACAGAGACACAATGTGAGCATGGGCTGTTGGGAAAATGGTGCCAATGGACTTGCTGGTTACAGAGTTGCCACAAACCTTCAATTTGTAAAAAAAAAATGCAACTCTGTGAAGTGCAATAAAGCAAAGCACAACAAAATGAGGTATGTCTGCATATACAAACTAGATCTAGCCAGGACAAATTGTGGGTATCTCAAGGGAAGGTACCAAGTGAGGGAAAGGAGAAAGAAAAAGACTTCTTGAAGAAGATGACTTTAGCTGAGATTTAAAGGAAGGGGGAGGAGATGAGGAGGGAGAGAATTCCAGGCATAGGGGACAGCCAGTGAAAATCAGATTCTAGTCTAGTCCCCTTAATAAAAGAATTTCTTCTGTGAAGTTTGGATTTAGTCAAAGGGCCACACTTAAGGACCTAGAAGGCCACATGTGGCCTCAAGGCTGCAGGTTCCCCACCCCTGACTAGATCATAACTTATTTAGCCATTCCTCAATAGTCATATGGGCAGCCAGGCACAGAGGATAGAGTACCAAGCCTGGGGTCAGGAAGACCGAGTTCAAATCTGGCCTCAGACACTTACTGACTGTATGACCCCTGAGCAAGTCACTTAACCCTGTGTGCCTCAGTTTCTTCATCTGTAAAATGAGCCAGAAGAGGAAATGGCAAAATGAGGTCATGAAGAGTTGGGCGCAACTGAACAACATAATAGGCATCTATTTTGTTTCCAGTTCTTTGCTACTACAAAAAGTAAGTAGGCCTATTCCTAATGAGTGATTCTGGCAAGAATTTTAGAAGCAGTTGTGCTTGGTAGCTGACTGGCCACTGCTGCACCTGAACCTTGGCCTCATACCTCTTGATGAGTTTCAGTTTGTAGAGGACACATCAGCCTTCCTGACTCCTAACTAATCAAGAGTTATTGACCTTTTCATTATGTCCCTGCCAAGGCTGTCTCCTATTCACACATCTTCCCTTACCTTCTACTATATCTGCTTCTTTCAGGAATACAGGCCCAATCCTGTCTGCCATTCCTTGGGGACATCTTCCCATCCTCTTTCTCCCACTCTGGAAAGCCCTCTTTCCTTTTGCCCTATTAAATGACAGGCCTTCCAGTCCTCTCTTGCTGTTACCTCTTCTTAGTCACCTACACAGTCTTATACTCACACATTTCTTTATTCCCCTCCTCCCACTCCTGTGTTGGGAAGGAGCTCATTAGACTTTATTTTAATATCTCATCTTTAGCTTCTCCTGAAAATCATCTCATGTAATATACACAGTATGTGAATGAAGCAAAATTCTTCCCAATATCTAGTATAGTCTACAAAATGTATATTTAATAAATATCTGTTGTATTGATTCATTGTTTTTCAGTCATTTCAGTTGTGTCCTATCCTTCATGACCCCTTTTGGAGTTTTCTTGGCAAAGATACTGGAGGGATTCCTCATTTCCTTCTACAAGTAATTCATTGGATCATGGATTTAAAACTGTAAGGGACCTCAGAAGACATCTAGTCCCACCTTCCCTCCCATTTTACAGTTGTAGCTCAAATTGGCTAGATGCCCAAAGTAACACAGATAGGATGTAGTGGAGCTATATTTTGAATATAGGCCCTCTGACTACAAA
>NW_020951478.1:6496863-6512666 GCF_900497805.2 Vombatus ursinus
TGTGTTTTAGCCAACTGAACAGATGGTATCCCCCTTTACTTGACAAGTGTTCTAAGGATCAAGGTAATTCCAGTTCAAATAATATTTCTCTTTTTGGTGTGGGTGACTGACCCAGGGTGATCACTACCCAAAGTTCTGGAAGTAGCAGAAAGTTTAAGATTATAATAGGAGATGTGAAGGTTATAGCTTCTCTAGGGAGGAACTTTCTGACTCAAGATGATGTTTGTCTATACTTATTTGCTCACCTCCGATCATCCAAAGCCAGATATAAAAAGATGGGTCAGGAGAGAGGTTAAAGCTGGATCTGAGAACCAAGATGATAATTGAACCTGTGGAAGATGATGAGATCAGTAAATGAAACGGTATAAAGGGAGAAGAGAAGAGGGCCCGTGAGAGTGGCCTGTGGGATATCCATAGGGTGACCTTGAAGATGTCATTGGTCTATAAAGAGTAAACTGCTGCTTTCTTCAGGCATGGGTCCTATACTAATCTTTTCTCCCAGTTGGTTTTGTTATCTACAGCTCTCTATCAGTATCAGCTACTCTATAGGACTATTTAAGTCTTTAGAAGCTTTGCCCCTTCTTCCCCTAGAGCAGAAGAGTAGTTGTTAAACTCTTTAAGTTCATAGCCCCAGGGGCTATTTTAGCTTTTTGTAATTTGCCCTTAGGTATTAAATCTGACTTTTGAACTGAATTTAATGTAAACTCTTTTTTGAATTATGGTCAGAAAGTCTTTTAACTCCTATTCCTCTAATACACCAGATCATTAGCCCCATTCCCTGCTAATCATTTCAGGAACAAGACTTTCATTTCACTTCAGGGGCTGAGTGGAGCTGGTGACCTTTGTCCTTCCCTCTCCACAAACCCTTACTATGCATCTAGTAACTTGTGTCTCCCTACCTCCCCTGCCACCAAATTGCTGTAGTGCCAACATACAGGAACAAGTGTGTAGTTTATACATCATAATTATTAATTAGCACATACAGTAATGTAAATACAAATAATTATTCTGAATATGCAGTTGGGACAGGTCCAAAATTTCCATGTTTATGCACAATAGGGATTAGTTTTCTGTAAAAGGCAACACAATTATTCCCATGCCTTACACTCACTTGGTATGGATATGACTATAGTCAAGACAGATTATGAAGGACAAGCCAAGAGGCTACTAGAATTAATGGAAAACCCAAGTCTCTCCCTATTTCAGTACATTCTCCACTCACATGTCAGATTGATCTTCCTAAATCATAGATATGATCATATCATCCCCCATCCAATAAACTCCCATGGCTCCCTATCAAATATAAATCCTCTGTTTGGCTTTCAAAGCCCTTCCTAACCTGTCCTATTTCTACCTTTCCAGTCTTCTTACAGCTTACTCACCCCAAAGTACTCTGAAATCCATTGACACCAGCCTCTTTGCTATTCCACGGCTCCCAAGCCTGGAATTCTCTCCCTCCTTATCTGCACCTCCTGGCTTCCTTGCCTTCCTTCAACTCTCAGCAAAGATCCCACCTTCTACCAAAAGCCTTTCCTGATCCTCCTTAAGTCTAGTGCCTTTCCTCTACTGATTATCTCCAATTCATCCTGTGTATAGTTTGACTGTACATAATTGTTTGCATGTTGTCGCCCCGCCCCCATTAGACTGTGAGGTCCTTAAGAGCATAGATATGTCATCTTTCTTTGTGTCCCCAGCCTGAAGCACAGTTTCTAGCAGAAAGCAGCTACTTAATAGGTGCTTTTTGACTGACTATCCCCAGTAGCTGATTGGCCCTTGGCTCCCTTGACTGAGGCTTCTTGGTCACATGGGTGCATGCCTGTGGTGGTAGGGGGAGTGGAGAGGAAGGTGGGGAGGGGGTGCTCCAACTTGGTAGAAGACTGAAGGCCTCCCAAGTCAGTACACCCTGCCCTGCTGAACAGATCCACTTCCATATACAGAGAGGGGGCTGTACCAATAGAAGCTACACTAGGTGATGCAGAGAATAGAGTCAGGAAGTCTTATCTAGAGTCAGAACGACTCATCTTCCTGAGTTCAAATCTGGCTTCAGACACTTACTAGCTGTGTAATCCTGGGCAAGTCACTTTTAACCTCTCTCAGCCTCAATTTCCTTTTCTGTAAAATGGAGATAATAATAGCACCTACCTCCCAGGGCTGTGGTAAGGATCAAATGAGATAATACAATTGTAAAGTGCTTAGGACAGTGTCTGGCACATAGCAGGTGCTATAGAAATGTTAGTTATTATTATGACTATTATTGTTATCATCTTTCTATAAGGCTGAACACCATGAGAGCTATGCCCTGTCTAAGAACCTGGGATGATGCCTTTTATTGTTATGGGAATTTCATATTTCCTTTTATTAATTTTTTTATTAGAGAGGAGCTGGTTTTTTTCATAATATTATTAAGGCATAGAATACATAATTGATGAATAAATGAATGAATATAGCTCAAAATTCATTAGAGAAATTGCCAGGGGACAACCTACTCCATTTAAACTTTTCCCTAATAAAATCTGGCCAATTGTCATTCATTCATTCATTCATTCATTCAACAAACATTTGTTAAATGCTTTTATGTAAGGCATAATGCAAGGTGCTATGGGGAATACAGAGATAAATTCAAAGCTGGCTTTGTACTAATTGCACCAAGCCACAGGATACTACAAAACCTTAGTGAAAAGAAATTGGTCTAACTTTCTACCCTGGAAAAAAGAAAGTGGATAAAAAACACATATTTCCCAGATTACCATGCAGTTGGGTAGTCAGTCATTAAATTCATTCTTCAATTAGTCAACTGGTCAATAAAGATTTATTCATCTTTTGCTATGTTCCAGGCCCTGTGCTAAGTGCTAGGGATATATCTTGGGTAGTGAAAGCAGAAGGACAGTGAGTTGGGCCCATGATAGTAATAGATTAGTTAGGATCCTACTACCTGGGTGAGTTTAGGCAAGTTTCTTCATCAACCAGGGTTTCAAATTCCTTCTTTGTAAAAGGAAGGGTTAGACCAGATGGTCTCTGATAGTTGTAAAGTAATTGTCCTATGAATCATGACTGTCTTTTGCCTTTCTTTGTATCCTTAGTGCTTGGCATGAAATCTGGAATGTAGGAGGAGCTTAATGATATCGACCAACTGACTGTAATACCCAAATATAAGTTATGGAACACTATGAGCTTGGAAAAATTAAAATTTTAAGTTAACCAAAAGGCAACAGAAAGATGCATAATGAGTATAATTAGGTGCCAGCATGTTACTAACACTGACTTGCATTTGGGAAGGGGCAAAAAAGGATACTTTTGAGGACGGGGGTGACTGGAGAGGAAGTAGGCCAGTCATTTAGTAAGAATGACAGGCAACACATAGACAACCCGAGTTGTTTGTTGCTACTCTGGAGAATAAGAACGTTGGATAGATGATCAATAGAGAATTTTTGGAAAAAATATAGGTGAGAATTTCCTAAGATATGAATAATAACTCATTTGCAAAGTGTTTTACATACATTAGCTCATTTAATCCTCACAACAACCCTGTGGGATAGATGCTATTATCATTCCCATGTTTGTTGTTTAATCATTTTAATCAGACCAAAGCTTCATGACCCCATTTGGGGTTTTCTTGGCAAAAATACTGGAGCAAGTTTATCATTTCCTTCTCCAGGTCATTTTACAGATGAGGAAACTGAGGCAAACAGGGAGGTTTAAGTGACTTGCCTAGGGTCACAGAGTTAATAAATGTCCAAGGCAGTATTCAAACATGGAGGATAGTACCCATCAGTGAACTAATAAATATGTCATCAAAGCATCCATTTACAATCTAAATTCTTTTGTCGTAATAGAATTTCTGTTGACTTTTACCAGAAATACACGGATCGTTGTTTGTGGTTTAGATATCTTTTCGTTAATTCAAAGATTTTTACTATAGTGGAGGAAATAATATAATACATTGAGGAAATAATTCATATTTATATTGTGCTTTCATGCTAAGGAAGAAAGGAAGGAAGGAAACAAACATTTGTTAAGCATCTACTAGATGCCAAGCATTATGCAAAAGAGCTTTACAAGTATTGGTTCATTTGATCCTCACATTAACAATCCTCCAGAAGTACATATTAGTATCCTCATTTTACAGTTGAGGAAACAGACAGGCAAAGGTTAAATAACTTGCCCAGGGTCACATAGCTAGTAAGTGTCTGAGGCTGGATTTGAATTCAGGTTTTCCTGACTCCAGTCTCAGTACTCTGTCCATGGCATGACCCAGTTGCTTCACAATAACCCTGTGAGGCAGGCAGTACAAAATAATGATAATAGCTAACATCTATATAGTGCTTACTATATGCCGGGCACTGTGCTAAGTAGTTTACAAATATTATTTCATTTGATCCTCACAACAATCCTGAGAAGTAGGTGATATTATTATCCTCATTTTATAGATGTGAAACTGAGGCAGATGGCAGTTAAGTGACTTATCCAGGGTCACACAGCTAGTAAGTGCCTGAGGCTGGATTTGAACTCTAGATTTGGTCTTCCTGACTCCAGTCCTGGCACTCTATAAGGATAAGCTCATGTAAATCCACGTAATCACTTTAACAAGTGATTTGCCTCTGTTCTCACAGCTAGCATCAGAGACAACATTTAGCTCAAGACCTCCCGATTCTTCTATTTCACCACACAGAAAATGGCCATTTCTAAGGAGGCCTCAAGCTCAGACTTCTTTCTTTTCACTCAGGTATTTTTCTTAAATCTCAGGCCCCTAGGAGCCAATATATTCCATTATTTCTATTCTATTTCTTGATGTTGAAGATTTTTTTTTCTATTTATTTCACAGTTTTAGGAGGGGAAAAAATATCTTCCTGGACTCTGCAAGGCAAGAAATAATAACAGTCAGGATATTGTCAAACTCAATTATTTCTGGACTGCTCAATTTGTCTTTGCTCTTTAGGAGCTCGAAGAATTTTAAATGCTTTATCAATGTTCGTTTGAATTCCTTAGGTAAACCCAACACCTCGTTAAACTGAGAAATAAGGAAAGAAGGGATAGCCTTTCCTTAAGGCTTGTCAAAGCACAAGAAAGAACTGATTAGAGCTTCTTAGTCAGTTCCCAAGAGGTTTATGCCTTAGAGCTTAAAATATCTTTACTCTCTGTCCATCCAGACATCCCAACAGCCATGTTTTATGTGCATTTACATCCACTAACACCTATTTTGATTCACCTCCACTGGTAAGGTGACACCACAGTCCTCTCTATGCTTGAATTGGCAATAAGAGGAAGGACGTATTTTTTTTTTTTCTCTGCTCAAAAGAAACAGAACTGGGCATTCTTAGTGAATGGGTCATTGTGGTACAGAAACAAATACTTCTTTAGGGGATTAAAAAAACGTTGCAGAAGAAGCTCTGTTCTTTGCCAAAGTCACTCTTGGGTGCTCACCAAATGTTATCATAGACTTAGCCCTGGAGCTGACCTTAGAGGTTTTCAGGTTCAACCCTTTCAGATTACAGTTGAGGAAACTGAGGCCCAGTCACAAAGCTAGTGAGAGGCTGTGGTGAGATTTGAACCTGTGTCCTTGATTCCAGACCCAGCACTTTATTCACCCTGCTGCCCTGTATCAATCTGGATTTAACAATAACAGGGATGTTTTCTCTGTCAAGTTAAGTCTTCATTCAAATTACGGACAACAGCAGACACCCAGTTTTGTAGAGTGTGACTGCTTTATGTCCTGAATTCTTTCTGGATCCATAAAGTTGGAAAGATCTATTCTTCCTCTAACCTGAGACCTCTTTATTTCCTTGGAGTCTATCTGGTACTGTAGTTATTTGTGGACCTGTCTTGTCTTCTCTGTGACTGTCGGCTATGTGAGGGTGGGGATCATCTTGTTCTTTCCACTTCCAAGACAGTAACTGTTCTGGTCTGTTAACTCTAGTTTGAGGTCCTGGGGGAGGGTCACAAAAAAGTTGGACAGGCCAGTAATGTATTGTTTTTTCATTCCTGTTTCAAGGTCCAATATGAGATGCTCCCTCCCCCTACCCACCCAGGGGTAAGTAGGGTCAGACAACAAATATTTATTAAGCATCTACTAGGCCCTGTGCCAAGGGCTGGAGATATAAGAAAGGCAACAGGTAATCTCTGCTCTCCAGGGGTTCACGGTCTAATGAGGGGTAAGGGGTAAGGAGGGGGAGGGTTTAACATAAAAACAACTATGTACGAACAACCTATAGGCAGGATAAATTGGAAGCTGTCCAATAAAGAAAAGGCATTAGTATGAAGGGGGATTGGGACATGAGGAAGCAGAGGAAAAGGAGGAGAGGATGAGGGCAAAGGATGCCATTCAGTCTCAGATCTTGGAGGAGAAGTCAGGTGCTGGAACTAGTTGTGTGACCCTGGGCAAGTCATTTAACTTCTGTCTGCCTCAGTTTCCTCATATGTAAAATGGAAATAATAGCAGTATCTCCCCCATGAGGTTGTCATAAGAATTAAATGGGACAATATTTATAAAGCACTCAGCATAGTGCCTGGCACATAGTAGGTACTTAATATATGCTTTGTTTTCTTTCTCCTTTCCTCCCCTTGGGTGTTTCAGGCCATACAGAAGGAGGAAGGGGGTCAAGGATGATCTCATGAGCATTTATATACACAGGTTCCACCAAGATCTTATTCTTCCTCTTCATCCAGGGTTTGGAGGAGAGGGGGGATTCTTTTGTAGCCCTTAGACTAGGGCATCTCAATAATGAAGCCAAGGTTTGCTGGAGAGGGGGTGAGTTCTCACTCAGGCAAATCTGATTGGTTTTCCATCTCTGATGTCACAGAGTGGTCCCACTTGGTTCCTTTCCCTTCACTCACAAAGTGGTACTTGGGACTGATCAGGGGAAATCCTCCCTCTACAAGCCTGGGATTATAGGATGATGTGTTTGAAGATGGAAGGGCCCTTATAAGTCATTTAATTCACCGCACCCCATCATTTTACAGATGAAGAAAATGATGCCAAAAGTAGTTAAGTGACTTGCCCAAGGCCTCACAGTTATTGTTGGAAGTAGGATTTTAAAGTCAAATTTAATTTATTAAACAAACAAAAATCTATATTCTCTCGTTCCCACCTTACTCTCCATTGAAAAACAAAACAAAATTGAAAGGATGCCTATCAATTAGAGAATGGCTAAACAAGCTATGGTATATGATTGTGATGGAATATTATTGTGCTATTAAGAAATGACGAGTATGACACTTTCAGAAAAACCTGCAAAGACTTACATGAACTGACACAAAGTGAAGTGAGTTCTGGAGAATGTTGTACACAGTAACAGCAATATTGCACAATGAAAAACTGTGAATGACTTTGCTATTCTCAGCAATACAATAATCCAAGACAGTCCCAAAGGTCTCGTGATGAAGCATGCTATCCACCTCCAGAGAAAGAAATGATACTGTCTGAAAGCAAACTGAAGCATGCTATTTTTCACTTTCTTTTTTTTATTCGAGTCTTCTTAAGCAAATGTTTTACATTACTGCACATGTATAAACTATATCAAATTGTTTACCATCTTAGGGAGGGGGGAGACTAGGAAGGGGAGGGGTAGAATTTGGAACTCAGAACCTTAAAAAATGTTAAAAATTGTTTTAACATGTAATTGGGGAAAATAAAATATTATATTAGTTTTAAAAATTAATTAAATAAAACCAATAATTAATTAATTAATTAAAAAGCAAAACAAACTTCTATATTGGCCATGTTCAAAAAATGTATGTCTCAATCTGTCCCCTGAGGCAGACTGGCCTTAGAGGCATCACCTCTCTGTCAGGAGCCGAGTGGCATGTTTCCTCATGTGTCCTTTGGAATTTTAGTTGGTCATTTCATTGGTCAGCATTCTTCAATCAAAGTAGGTTTTGAAACCAGGTCTTCCTGATTACATGCTTAGTGCTCTAGCCACTCTATTCTGTGCCTCCTTTCAGAAGTTTCCAGAAAAGGGCAGGATGTGGGACCGTGTCCAGAGCAGAAGTTATTTGCTGCGAAAGAAGGTAGACCCAAAGTACCATGGAAGGTTTTTTGGAGCAGTACAGGGTCAAACACGTAATCGGGCAGGATTATGTATTTAGAGCTGGAGGAGACCTCACTGACCACCTAGTCCAACATTTTTGTTTTACAGATGAAGAAACTGAGTCCCAGTAAGGGTAAGGAACTTGCCAAAGGTCACATGGCTATAGTAACAGAGGTAGGAGTATTAGGTCCTATGACTCCAAGTTGAGGATTTTCCTCCCAGTACCTTGATAGGAGAGCTTTGTAGCTTTTATAATGCAAGTAGTGGTTTCTCTCCATGTTTTCTCTCCATAGGTCTGCTGTGTTGTGCTTAGAATCCCCACCAGCTGGAATAATAGAATTTAAAGTGATACCATCTTGTAAAACCCTAAGACTGCTCTCCCTGCCTTTCCTCCCTCTATTGACCTCCCCAAGTGAAGTTAAACACAATGCATTTCAGAGACCATTAAGGGTCCTGTCAAGGGTAGGTCAAGGTGCGTGAATTTGCCATCAAGGTCTTTGCTCTTCTTGTCTGACACCCAAAGGCACCGCTTCCGGACTTAATTATTTTTATTTTGGCCGTGTTGATTTTTCCTTAATTGTGAGTCATATCTTTCCCAGGCCTTTCCTTTTAATGTCCTAAAAGGAGTTGAGGGAGCAGAGCAAACTCCCTGTCTGCTCAAGGCCTGACTTTCTATTTCTACCCTCGTGTTGTTTGTTAGGCTCAGAGGCTGATCAGTTTTCTGTTTGTCTTGGTGTCAGTTACACTTCTGGTGACCAAGATAATGTGTTTCATTGAAGTTGAGAAGACAGCGCTTGACTGGTTGCAATTAAATTTGCTTCAATTCTGTCAGCGGGTGTTTCACATCATCAGTTAAAGTTTTGAAGGAATTGATTGATTTGGGCCAAATATGGTGCCCTTCTAAAGGATATTAAGAGACAAATGTAAATTTGATGTGTACTTCAGTCTTAAAAGAAAATGGCAGGTGGTAGAAGTTTCCAGATAGGCCTTTCATCATTTTTTAACAGATTTCTGTGACATTAAGTATGTGAACAGAGGCTACGGAGATGTGTGATTGCATGGAGTGATGTCTCCAAATTCATGGAATCACTCGTAATGAAATACAGCTATCTGAACTCCATGGAAAAGGAATGGACAGCACTTAGAGGCAGTTTGGTATAGTGGATTGGGTACTGGACTTGGGAGTCAGGAAGACCTTGGTTCAAATTCTCCCTGAGGCACTTATTAGCTGTATGACCCAGGCCAAGGAAACCTCAGTTTCCTCATCTGTAAAACGAAGGTGTAAGACTTGACTGTCTCTAAAGTCCGTTTCAGCTCTAAATCTACAATCCTATGTCTTTGTTCTTTCTTAGGAATCTGTATCAGTTGAGGACAGTATTTCGGAGCACAGATGATGGGCCATAGAGATAGGTCTTGGATGCTTTCATCAGAAAAACGCCATCTTACTGATGTTTCCTTATTCTTACAAATAAACTACCTAGGTTGAGCTAGGAGCAAGTTAACTAAGAATGTATGAAATTTTGTGAGGCTGCCAACTTTGTTAGCAGCATAGGAAGAGGTAATGTACCTTCAGTGGAGCTGAGACAGTGATTACCCAGCTGGTTGGGAAGCAGCCAATGGTTCTGGTTTGATTTGCAAACCCATCACCTCTTTGCAATGCTGCCAATGCAGAGTAAGGAAGTGGGAAGGGAGGGAAAGAAGTTAAGTGGGACTCTCTTGGCAGAAAAACACAACACCAAGAGATTCCAGGGTCTCCAATTCAATTCAGCAAGTTTTTATTACAGGAAGTATTCTTGTATGAGTTCTTGTGATCTCCTGGTACTCTAGGCATGGGAGACAGTCAGTGAAAAGGCATGGAGTTTCTTGGGTACAGAACAGCAAGGAGATTAATGTTGCGGGATCTTAGAGTACATAGAAGAGAGAGTGAAGGGTAAGAAGACTAGAAAGGTAGGCCAGGTTATGAAGAGCTCTTAGGATTTTATATTTGATATTTGATTCTAAAGGAAATAGGAAGCCACTGGAGTTTATTTAGTAGGGAGATGGTCACATCTTGTGCTTTAGGAAGATCACTTTGGAAGCTGAGTATATATGAATTGGAACAGGGAAAGACTTATAGTTCAGGTGCGAGGTGATGAAACCCAGACCAAGATAGTAGCAGTGTCAGAGAAGAGAATCAAGGCATATCCAAGAGATCTTGCAAAGACAGGAACTACAAGACTTGGCCACAGGTTGGCCACAGAGAATGAGGAGTAGATGACAATATCTAGGTTGTAAGCCTGAGTGACCAGGAGGATGGCAGTGCCCTTGACAGGAATAGGGAAGCTAAGAGAGGCAAGGGTTTGGGGGAAAAGATAATGAGCTGCGTTTTGGAAATATTGAGTTTAAGATGTCTATGGAACATCCAGTTGGAGATGTGAGCCTAGAAGTCAAGAGAGAAGTTAGGACTAAATTATTTGCATAGAGATAGTAATTGAATCCATGGGAGTTGATGAGTCAGGCAACCAACAAACATTTATTAAGTGCCTACTATGTGCCAGGCGTTGTGCTAAACTCTGGGGATGCAAATACAAATTAAAATAAAGATGTTCCCTGCCCTCGAGGAGCTCCTTAAATAGAGGTCCTGGAGCCCATGGCCTTGCCCTCCAGTCAGAGGGTCTAATCAGAGGGGCAGAGGGTACTAATGAGATGTGAGTACCAGGCAGATTCAATCTTGCAGGATAATGAGATTTCCCAATGATGAGTTTCCTGGGGAAGGAAGGCATGATGGAGAATCCCAAAGAAGGACATCATCAAACAAATATATATAGAGAGGAGAAGAGCCTTAGGTGATGTCCATTGTTAATGAACACAATCTAGATGAAGATCCACCAAAGGAGACTGAGGAGACATTAGACAAGTAGGAGAAACAGGAAGAGAGCAGTATCAAAAAGAAAGAAAGAAAGAAAGAAAGAAAAAGAAGGAAAGAAAGAAGAAGAAAAGAAATCTAGGGAGAAGAGAGTATTAAGGAGAAGAAGGTGATCTTCAGAGTTAAAGGCTTCAGAGAGGTCAAAATGGACGAAGACCGAGAAAGGCCATTAGATTTGGCAATTAAGAGATCACCAGTGATTTTGGAGTAAGCAGTTTCAGTTGAATGATGAAGTTGGAAGACAGACTGTAGGAAGTTCAGAAGAGAGTGATGGGAAAGAATTGGAGACATTGATTGTAGACAGCTTCCTGAATAATTGTAGCCACAAAAAGGAGGAAAGATATAGGATGATAGCAGAGATGGATGGTTTAAGTGAGGATTATTTTTTAAGGATGGAAAAGAGATGGACATGTTTATAGGCATCAGAGAAGAAGTTGTAGATGAAAGAGATTAGAGAGAGATGGAAGGCTAGAGGGGGCAATCTGCTGAAGAAAGTAGGCTAGAACAGCATCACTTGTGTGTGTCGACAAACGGGATTTTGTATTTAATAATATTAAATTTAATATTTAAATGACAAACTGAATTTCTGTCTTAACAAGGAAGGTTTAGGCTTGGCAGGGAGAAAGGCTACCTCTTTCATGTGATACATGAGTGAAGGAGGAGTTAGTGGGGGAAGGCATCTGAGTGATGTGAGGAGGAAGGAACAGCTCACTGTCTACAGAAGTGGCCATAGTGAAAGAATCTCTACATCTTCATTGTCTCCACTTCCTCACCTCATACTCACTTTCCAATCTCTTTTGATCTGACTTCTGACCCCACCTCTCCCCTGAACTTGCATTGTCTGAGATTATCAACACTCTCCTAACTTAAATCCAATGATCTAAGTCTTGTGTTTTTGACACTGTTAGTCATTTTCTCTTGCTAGAAACTCTCTTCTCTCTGGAAACTTCTCTCAAACTCCAGCTTGTTGGGCCATTCCTCCTCCATTTCTTTGGATGGACTATCATCCGTGCCCTGGCCTCTTTCTGTGGTTATAGCCCAGGGATCTGTCCTGGGACTTGTCTCTATGCATAGTCTCCCAGTGATCTCACAAGTTCCCATATATTCAGTTATAATATCTGTAGATGATTCCCTAATCTGCATATATCCTTCATCTTTCTCCTGAGCTCCAATCCAAACATTATCAATTGCCTACTAGACATCTTCATATTAAGATATTCCCAAAGCATCTCAAACTCAATGTCCAAAACAGAATTTATTATCTTCTCTCTCACCCCCACCACATCCCCAAATCACTCCAAACTTGCCTATTTCTGTGAAAGGTACCATCATCTTTCCAATCAATCAGCTCAGCAAACTATCCCTTTCACATTCAATTAGTTGCCAAATCCATTGATTCTGTTTCCAGAGCATCACTCTGACACATTTCCTCCCCTCTATTCATGTAGCAACCACCTTAGGTCAAGCTCTCCCTACCTCTTACTTGCAGGCTACTGCTGTGGCCTCCTAATTGATCTCTCTCACTAAACTGTCCTTCACACAACTTCCAAGTTGGTGTTCCAGGTCTAACCATGTCACTCCCCTGGCCAAGAAGGTGTAGTGGCTTTCTATTTCCTTCGGGATAAAATATCGACTTGTCTGAAAAGCCCTTCACAATCAGACTCCAACTCATCTTTCCAAACCTATCACAAGTTATTCTCCCTCATACACTCTGTAGTTCAGCAAAACTGATGATCCTACAGTTTCCCTTTCCACTCCATTTTCTGCATGCTTTTCCCCATTTCTGGAATGCATTCCTTCCTCATCTCTGCCTCTTTAAGGTTTAGCTCAGGTCTTACCTCCTGCTACATGGCCCCAGTAATTAGTGCTCTCTGCCTGTCTTCAAGTTGTCTTCTATTTGCTTATCTATGCACATGTTAGCCCCGCCCCAACTCTACTAGACTGTAAGTTCCTTGAGGGAAGGAAATGTTTTTCCATTTCTTTTCCAAGTATCCCCAGCACATTTGTTGTTCATTCATTCAGTTGTGTCTAACTCTTCATGACCCCTGTCCATGGGTTTTGTTGTTGTTGTTGTTGTTGTTTTTTGGCAATACTGGAGTGGTTTCCCATTTCCTTCTCCAGTGGATTAAGGCAAACAGAGGTTAAGTGACTTGGCCAGAGTCACACAGCTAGTAAGTGTCTGAGGCTGAATTTGAACTCAGGTCTTCCTAACTCCAGGCTTAACAGTCATCCACTGAGCCACCTACCTACCTGCCTCCACAATTAGCACATAGTAGGTGCTTAATAAAATTTTGATTGGACTTTGTTGAGGGACCCTTTTATCCACCTGCCAGTATTAGGCCTGTAGTATGGGTATGTCCTCTGGCACAGTGAAAGTAGTAGGTGACAAGGGGCAGAGAAAGAACCTCCTTTCCAGAGCAGCCTAGGGTAAAGCCAGGGCTGGCCCTTAGGGAGAGAAGCTCCACAGATAGGATCCATCCACCACCACAATATCTAGGCATTTCATACAGCTGAGCAGCTGTGCTCAGAATTAGTTTTTTTTGAGAAGAGGATTCTTCAACAAGACTAATTGCTTTTATAATAGGACTTTCAGGGGGGAAAATTCTCTCTCTCATAAAAGCAAATGGATTCCCTGCTCTGAATGCACATCTTCTACACAGCAGGTACCGAATTACAGATGGCATTTTATGCTCCCAGTCAGGGCTTTAATGGGGAAGGAAAAGGTTCGGGCTCCTCCTTCCCTTCCCCATCATTACAGCTAGAAATACATTTTCCCTTCTCCTCAGGGGGCCAGGCTGGGAAAAAAAAAACAAAACTAGAATGCAAAAAAGGTGCCCGATCTGAGTCTCAGAGCCCTAGTCGTTCTTAAATTGGACATGGCACAGGGATGTCAGAAGAATTCCAAAGATGAAAAAATTTTAGAAGCAATGACATAATATATACAGAGGGTCAGACTTAAGGGCAGGTAGACAGATACCTGTTTGGGGGATTTCAGGGATGCTGGGGAAGCCTTCTGTCCTCTTCCCCGCCCCCCACTTCTCCAACAGTCATTACCACAGTCCTGTGACCTCTGATCACAAACAGGGGCATGCAGAAGAGAAGAGGGCATGGCTCAGGACACATGGCCAAGAATCTGCTTCATAACTAACTTTGTGCCACGTTAGTTCTCATTACCAAACTCTTTGGGATTCCTTGTGCCCAAGGCCAAGAAAAGGAAGTTCATTATACAATGCAGTGTTTAGGCCTTCCCAAGAGGGACACACAACATGAGGTCACAGACATACAGGAAAAGTCTCTCAGGAACACCCGGCCACTGGAGGTGAACTGCTATGAAGAATGTCTCACCTGGTTCTCTTGCCTTCCCATCCTTATAAATGTGTAATTTGACCATTGTGGGGATAGTGGGTGGGCCTCAAGGGCAGCTCAGAAGCCCTAGCTTTTATATTGTCAAGAGCTTCTCCCCTTCTTCTTACCCGCGCCCCCCATAACTTGTCTCCCAGGTGATAAGAAATACTAAAATTCCACAATTAGAGATTCATTCCTTTGGCTCAAGACTTTGTTTTCCATAAAAATGCACTGTCCCTGGGACCCATGACACATTAAGCCTTATCAGTGATTCCCAAGTCAGGGTGAGGACCTGAGAGCACAGGATAGAAGGATTTGGGAGAGAATATGAAGACATTCAGACTTCTGGCAATAGTGGTTGGCATATACCGAGCAGTTAATGCTTATTGATTGACAGGTTGGAGTTATGCCACAAAGAGAGGAAAGGATGAAGAAAGGCAAGGCTGGTATTATTGGAGCATCCTTTGTTCATTTCAATAGACTTGCAGAGCTCTCTAATTTTCTTGCCCCACAGCAAACAACCCTGGGAGGTAGGTGCTTTTATTATCTTCATCTTGCATCAGAAGAAAACTGAGGCAAACAGAGGTTAAAATGACTTGTCCAGGGTCATAGGCCAGATTTTAACTCAGGTTTTCCTGATTTCAGGCCCAGTACTCTATCCATTGCACCACCTAGCAGTTCACCTCTCCTTTCTGGGCCTCAGTCTCCTCATCTGTAAAATGAAAGGGTTCTCCCACACTAACCATTGAAAGCCTCTTACAAATACCTTTTAAAAGAAAGCTTTGCAGTTCTAGAATACTTTTTTTTCTTCCTTTGGTAAAATTATTTCCTGGAGACTTTTTCCTGGACCTTTATTAAGCATTAATTAATAAATAAATGATAAATAAATAAACACTAATAAATAATTAAATAACCATAAATAAGTAGATAATTCACTTAAGAAATAAAAAAATTAATAATAAATAAATAAAAGCATTAGAGACCAATACTTAATTAATTAATGAAGCATTAGAGACCAGTGCTGATGGTACAGAGAGAAAAAGATAGAGAGTGGGATAAATGGAGATTCATCACCTCATAGGCAGATTCTCTTTTCAGTAAATTTCTCAAAAATCCCATTTTTCTTCGGAGACTGTATTGCATCCTGTAATGGGAATGAGGCAGAGGGCCTTATTACAGAGGACTTCTCTACTTCAGAAGAGAGCCATCTTCACCTCTGCCTCCATCTCTTCCTTAACTCCTTATAACCTGGCTTGCATCCCCACCACTCTACTAAAATTGCTTTTTCCCAAGCTATGCTTTCTAATCTTCCAAATCAATGGCATCTCATGAGCCCTTCTTCTCTTGGCCTCTCTGCAGCATCTGACTCTCCTGCCTATCCCCCATTCACTTAACTTCATCCTCGGTATCCGGGATATGAGAAAGTCTACATCCACAAGTCTGCATTTTCCTGGGCTTTCTTTATTTCTTTCTCTTTCTTTCTTCTTTCTTTCTTTCTTTCTTTCTTTCTTTCTTTCTTTCTTTCTTTC
>NW_020951478.1:6512676-6521338 GCF_900497805.2 Vombatus ursinus
TTCTTTCTTTCTTTCTTTCTTTCTTTCTTTCTTTCTTTCTTTCTTTCAACCCTTGAGCCATTCTTCATCTTCTTTGCTGATATTACTTTTTTATCCTTGTGGTCATACTCAAAGGCTGAGTTTCCAACCTTCCTCTGTTCTTGTAGATTTAAAACCATGAGGGAGCTTAGATTTATAGCTGGAAGTAAACTTTTGAGGGATTTAAGGGAACACCCAGTCCAAAGCCTTTTTTTTTACAGATGAGGAGACTGAGGCCTAGAGAGATGATGTGGACAGTTAGGTGGTACAGTGGAGAAAGGGCTGGGCCAGAAGTCAGGAAGACCTGAGTTAAAATCTAATCTCAGACATATACTAGCTGTGTGACCTTGAGCAAAGTTACTCTATTTGCCTCAGTTTTTTCCTTTGTAAAATGAGGATAATAATACCACCTGTCCCCCAGGGTTGTTATGAGGATTAATTGAAATAGTATTTGTAAAGTACTTAGTGAGTTAGCTAGATGGCTCTGTGGATAGAGTGCCAGACCTGGAGTCTGGAAGACCTGAGTTCAAATCCAGTGTCAGACACTTACTAAATGTGTGACCCTGGGTAAGTCACTTAACCTCTGTTACCTCTGGAGAAAGAAATGGCAAACCATTCCAGTATCCTTGCCAAAGAAACCCCATGAACAATATTGGTGTGCTGGGGTCCATGGAGTCACAAAGAGTCAAACACAATGGAATGACTGAATAACAACAAAGTGTTTAGCACAGTGCTTGGTATATAGTAGGCACTATATAAAGGCTAGCTATTATTACTTGTCCAAGGTTGCATAAGTAGTACAATACTCTGCACTCTTACCCTACTTGTGGCTTCAATTATCACCTCTTGAGAATGCCTGGCTAAATCCTTCTGCCCCGGGGGGAGAGTTAATGGACAATCACTAGATCCTGACCTCAAACAGCAACAGTGATACCCAGTGGTGGGGGAAAGAGCTGACAAGCTTTTAGTTAACCAGAACCGAGGGAGGCAGGGGCAGGAAAGAAAACGCATGCCGAGTCCTACCTAACAGTTGATGGAGGAGCTAGAAAGGAAAGCTATTATGTAAATAGATCCACTTTTAAATTTAATCTGTATTATGAACACTTTCTTCAGTCTAGATGATTTAAATCAGGCCTTGATTTGTAGCCTTTGCAAATTTCCTGAGATATAAATGTTCTCACTGAAAACTTACACAATGGTCTCTCCTGAGCCCTCCAGCTGGCTCCTGCATACCCTTGGTCTAAAGTATTCGTTTGATGCCATATGGTACTTTGTTATTAATCTTTTATATCTAGGCCCTTTCTTTTCAGAGAGTAGGAGTTCAGCAAATGAATATGAATTAGGGCGAGTCTGCAACAGTTCAAATGAGGACTCTGTAAATTCTAGGAGTTAGGTGGCCCAGTGGATAGATCTCTGGGCTTGAAGTCAAGAAGACCTGAGTTCAAACCCTGTCTTTGACACTAAGTATGTGACCCCTCTCAGCCTCAGTTTCCTCATCTGTAAAATAAAGGTGTTGGATTTGATGACTTCTAAGATGCCTTTGATCTCTAAATCTAGGGTCTTATAAAAATGAGGAGAACTGGTCAGTTTCTCTTTTCCCTTCATCTGCCATCAAAGGCCTCTCCAAGTGAGTGATGATGTGATAAAATCAGAGGTTGCCCCAGGGAAAGGAAAAGGAGAAAATCTGTGCACAGGTCTTTCATGTCCAAATAAGATTTATTAAGGTGTAACCACTAGAGGTTACAATAGGATTAGACTCCTGATCTGAGGGAAATTTAAAGATCTTAACTTTATAGTAGCTCTGCTCTTGAAATTGTTGTTATACAAGACTAGTATGGAAATATGTTTAATATGATTGTACATGTATGGCCTATATAAGATTGCATGCCGTCTTGGGGAGGGGAGAAAGGAGGGAAGGGGAAAAATTTAGAATTTAAAATCTTATAAAAGTGAATGTTGAAAAATAAAAATAAATAAATAAATAAATAAAATTAAAAAAATAAAATGATGGAGTTAAACAAAAAGAATTATTGTTATGAAATTTAAATGGTTCCATGATGAGCCTCCCCAGTAGGAGAGCAAAAACTAGCAATGGGCTGGAGGAGTTGGGACCCCAGCCCTCGGCGAGGAAAGGTCATTCTCTCTCGTGCTGTTCCCAGAGATGTCCTGCAAAAAGGGACACAGTGAAACACAAGTACAAGAGACAACTATAGGCATTTATCAGAAATAAGAGGGGACCAGTCTTCAGTCGAATATAAGGACACAATTAGATGACACATCCCTCTGAAGTAAGGAAGGAAGAAGGTAAGGACCACCAGTTCCTCTATATATATGTTTTTAATCAGTACTCTGGCCACCTGAGAGAGTGCTTTAATAAAAAGCAGTTTTATACTTTATCACTTGTCCTTTTAATTTTCTTGGGGTTTTCCTTGGACGGTTGGGTTTGAGGAATGGCACTGCAAATATTGCTGTTATGTATGTGTATTTGTGTATGTGTATTGGAAAGCCCCAACATTTCCCTCCTTTCTTCCTGTCCTCTCTCCTCTTCCTTTTGAGAGATCCTCCGAAAACTTCTGCTATAGGGGACCGTCAACCTCCAGCCTTGATTGCACATTTGCCTCCTCTTTCCTTTCTTCCCAAGCTGGGAAGAAATTAATCTCCCAGTGTTATTAGTGAGTTAAGCCCCCTTGCCTGTGGCCCACCTAAGCCTTAGCAGAAGTATTGTTAGGAAGGGAGATTATAGAGAGCTGATGGAGGCCTCAGGAGGGCTGGAGCAGGGAGGTGATGGTGATGGTGGTGGTGGAAGATGGCCACTACTGTCCTCCAAATCCACCGGTGGTATGGCACCTCCCCAAAATGGCATCCTGGACTTCTCTTTTTGTCCCATGTCTGACATGCTCTCTCCTTATCTGGAGTTCCAGGATAGTGATTGATGAGGGATAATACCTATGACCTATACTTTCAGAGTCCTACTTTGTGATCTTTAGATGTTATCTTTGGTTGAGGGGGCTGACAATCATAGGGTTGGAATGTCCCACCCATTTACTCCAGGTTAGTTAATGAGGTAGTTATGGAGAATTTTATTTATGATCCGGATGCTATGGGGTCATATAGGCCCAAGTAGACCCTGACTCATGATGTCAGAGTTGGGAGGACAAGGAGACAATCTAGACCAGTAAAAACAAAAGAAATTGAAAACTAATTACAACTAAATTGGTAAAAAAAAAACAAAACAAAACAGGAGTCAATTAATATGTGAATGTCTTGCCAGGGAATCTCTGCCTGTAAATTGCATGATGAGTGCCAGGAGGATGATGTCCTTGGATTTTTCTCTCATGTGAGAATCAAGACACCTAGGTGGCCCAGTGGATAGAGCACTAAGCCTGGAGTCAGGAAAAACTGGATTCAAATCCAGCCTCAAATACTTAATAGCTGTGTGACCTTGGGCAAATCAGTTACTCTCTTTTGGCCTCAGTTTCCTCATCTGTAAAATGGGACCAATAATAAGGTTGTCATTAGAATCAAATGAAATAATAATCATAAAGTGCTTAGCACAGTGCTTGGCATAAAGAAAGTGTCATGAAATGTTAGCTGTGATGATGATGACGAGGAAGGTGCTTAATACACCTTTTCTCCTTGGTTTCTACATATGAACGTTAGCTCATATTTTATAGGGATAGGGGAAAGGAATTCTCAATACAAACTGATTCTAATATGGGAGAAAAGGCCTCAGTTGTAAATACAGCATTGCATAAACATATATATACATGCACATATTCTCTAGTAATCAATATCAATTCATTTGCAGTCCCCAGAGAAAGGGGATAGGTAATTGCTCTCGCAGTTACAAAAGTCTAGGAAGGAAACATCCTTACATACATCATAGGAAAGGTCATAGAACCCACAAACCAGAATTATGAAAACCACAAACCAGAAATTATGAAATGAATCTCAGTAGTCATAGTATAATAGACCCTACAATATATTTGTGTGGAGTAGTGCCTAGGCAGGAAGATCTGGGATCCAGGTATGCATCCCTGCCACATCCTGGCCTGACACAAATTGACCCTGAGCTGTCCCTTCACTCCACATGTCAGCGCCCCAGGCAATTCTCTAAGGCCCTTAGTTTGCAGGGGTGGAGGGAATTTCTACACGGAGAGTTCCCCAAACCACTTTAGTTACAAGAGAAAAAAAAATGTGCTAGCCGAAGAAGGTAAATGGAGTCATGCATATTTGTCTAGCTTTACTCTGATTTCAGAGTACTTCTCTACAGAAGAAGCCAAGGCACAGCTTGAAAATGCCTAGAGAAAAAAAAATGGTGCCCGCTGCTTCCTGTTTGGGTGGCAGGAGATGGAGAATTTTTTACATTGTTTGAGAGAGTAGTACCTCAGTCATCCCACCTGGTGGGCCTTGATTCAGTCCCATGCTGGGGCCAACCTGAGTACAAACTTCTCTAAATTAGCCTCAGGAAATTCTCTAGCAGCAAACAGCAATGACTGGTCTCTTCAGAGGCCAGGGCAAATCTTTCTGGGGGCAATGTGTTGGTTACTACTACTCAGTTTCCTGTCTTGTCCTGCTGTGCTACTAGGAACAGATGTAACAGAGAATGATAGGAAGGCATTAAATTCTGTGCTATTCCCTTCTCTCCTCCCCACCCCCCCCATACATTTTAGTTGTTGTTTAGTCATTTTTTAGTCATATCTGACTCTTTGTGATCCATCTGGGGTTCACTTAGCAAAGACACTGGAGTGGTTTGTCATTTCCTTCTCCAGCTCATTTTACAGATGAGGAAACTAAGGCAAACAGGGTGAAGTGACTTGCCCAGGGTCACACAACTAGTAAGTGTCGGAGGCCAGATTTTAGCTCAGGAAGGTGGATCTTCTTGCCTCCAGACCTGGTGCTCCATCAACCGTGCCACCTAGCTGCCCTTCCCCACATTTCAGCGATGTAGAAAAATCCTTTTCTTGTTCTTGTATATCATCCTGCCCACCCCCTTTATTGCACAACTCCTATCTTGCATCTGGCCTGGCCTGGCCTTTTCCATTTCTGTCCAATCTTCGTTATGATCATCCTTCTCTCTACCTCTTATTCTCATCAGTTAGGTAAGCCAAGATGGCTTACGGTGCAGTCTGCTCTAGAAACATCTGTCAGACGCAATGAAAGACATTTACAAATCAGTGAAACTGTCGCAGCTCTTGATGCCAATAGGTACGTCGGCCTTTATGGTGTGAGGTGACACTCGGCAAGAAGGAATCTCAGACAGCATAATTAAGCTATAAAGAAATTCAGACAGATGTGAATTCGTTTTTTGGAAGATTGCACTCAGGTTATACAAAATCAAACTCTCATATTGCTATTGATTACACCTGATGAATGAGAGGGGTGTCAGACTTCCATCATGGAAGGGAACCCTGCATCTGGCACTGATCTGTCTAAGACAGCCTTCCCTAAAGTGTGAAATCCATGGGGTGGTAATCAGTGGAAGGAGCTACCAGTTGTCACCTTCACTACTATGCCCTGTCACTTACCTGTCACATGGTTTAAATTCTACCCCCCCTTTTTTTTTGGTGAGGCAATTGGGGTTAAATGACTTGCCTAGGGTCACACAGCTAGTTTCAGTTGTCTGAGGCTGGATTTGAACTCAGGTCCTCCTAACTCCAGGGCTGTTGCTCTATCCACTGTTCCACCTAACTGCCCCTACCCCCTTTTTAAAGTGAGTTAAATCCAATTTTGGGGGGAGAATTTTATGATACCCTGGAAATAATTTGAAATATTGAAATGTAAGACCTGGGCCTAACTCTTACTGACTAGATGTGTTACCTCCTCCACTTGGCTTTTCCAAGAAGCTAATCCTCCTTCTTCTCTATATGGGATGATGACATTAAGTACATGGATTGACTGATTCATACTTGTTGTTATGGCTTTGCTGATTACTTGGACATTTCAGGAGGGGATGTACCAAGTGGGTAGGGGTGGGGTGGATTGCAGGAATATCAGGGTCTGTAGGGTGGCTCTATCAGCAGAGTTTTGAGGGGGGAGTTGAACTAGCCCATTGATTTGGTGGCAGATGTTAAAAAAAACAACAAATGAGTCTTACCCCATTCTCTGCACTGTTGCCTATGTAGGCAAGCAGAGTAAATCAGGGGAGTCCCTGATTAAATTGAAAGACCCCTCCACACCTCTACCCCCATCAACTTGAGAGAAAGGCCATCATATGGAGGCAACTCATATCAGTTATCCTTCCTCTGGCCTGTAAAACCAAGCTGTTAATATTCTCTGAGGCCTTGGAGCATTGATCTCTCTCTCTGCCCCCTCTCCCTGCCCTGCCATCCCCATTTCCGTCTGTCTGTCTTTCTGTTTCTTCCCCACCCCTAGCCCAACATGAAAGTGGGAGAGAGTGCTTACATGTGTAAGAAGGGAATTTGAGGACATTGTTGTTTCTGGACCCCAAGCTCTTTATAGAGGAGGGAAGTTTTTACATTCTTCAAACAGTATGATTTCAGAATCCAGCCTTCAAGCAAAGAAAGATTTCCTAAGCAGCAATAGCTTTGAGAGCTGCCTTGTGGGTAACTTCACATTCAAGATTTCCTAAGTTTGAGACTTTGGGTACCAGACCTACTAGAGAGAGATTTCCTGATACAGGGGGAAGGGAATAAACATTTATCTAACACCTACAATATGCTAGGCACTGTCCTAAGCACTGTACATACTTTACAAATATTATCTCAATTGATCCTGTGAGCTAGGGGCTGTTATCATCCCCATTTTACAGTTGAGGAAACTGAGGCAAAAAAAAGAGTGACTTGCCTAGGGTCATACAACAAGTGACAAAGCTGTGACTCAAAAACCCTGGCTTCCCAATTCTACATCTACTCTTCTTTCCTCTATGACCAGCTGCCTGGAGTATAATAATTCACATTTATATAGCACTTTATGGTTTACAAAGATGGGAGCAAATAAATGAAAACCTAGCCAGTACTCATTTCCAGCTAATGCCTTATACAGAATATCATTTATTTGCCAGGCCTTCTCTGGAATCCTCTGGGTCTGGTGTACAGGCAATCCTCATGTTTTCCTCTAATGTATTCCTGGAAACCATCCTTCTTTTCCTGCCCCCACTACCACCGGGCTAATTTGTGTCCTTCTCACCTCATACCTAGACTATTGTCATAGCCTGCTAAGTGGTTTCCCTGCATTCAATTTATCACATCCAACCCATACCACATATAACCATCAATGCAACCTACTTCTTTGTTGTAATGAGCTATTTTAATTTGCACTTTCAAAGGCTCTCCATTTTCAAAGAAATAAAAGTACAAAATCCTTAGCCTTAACATTAGACCCAATCATAATTTGATCTCTTCCTCCCTTCCTACCCAACCAACCTTCTTTCCCACTATTTTTCAAATGCTTGTAAAATTGTGCTCCAAGTGTTATAAAATGGGCATAAATATACTGTATATGTCAGTTACATATACAAGGGACCCCAGTGAACTATAAAGAGTATCCACAATACATAAAAGGGTGCAGATGGCCTAGAGCTCTCAAAGAAAGTGTCTGGCAAGTTTGAACTGACACCATCTTTTTCCCTTGATAGATTTCCCCGTAGCAAATAGAAGTATTCAAAATCCAAGCGGTAGATACTTTATAATTTTTTGGTTGGTAGTGGCAGTGGAGGTTTTGAGGATGATGACATTTCTTTTGTTGAAAAATCTTTTTAAATGAAAAGGCTGACCCAACATTTCTTCCCTTTACCTTTGTGTATTTTCCCAATTTATTCGAAGTGACAAATGCCACTGCTTGGAATCAGGTCATAAAAATGCCATTAGAAAAAATAATGTGCTGTTAATTCATTCTTTTCTCAGCTTGCTCTGCCATGCCTAACCCAAGTTCTCTGGCTGACCTGCTGAAGATTTGGACAAATGATGAAGCATTCTCTGCAGAAGGTGCTAGGGGCTCCAAAAACTCAGGGCCAGGAGCCTTTTTCTTTTCCCATTTATCTGCTTTGCTTCCTTCCCCATGTGATAGAATAGAGCAGGCCAGCTTTTAGTACAGTAAAAATGTCTTTCATTTGTGACCACAGGCTACCAGGAGCAGAAAGAGAAAACTGACTTTCAACCTCTTGTACTCACAGCATCGACACTTAACAGCATTTGCCATTGCATTGGGAAGCTCCAAAACTAATACCTGGTCATTTGTTTCACATTGTCTCTCACTAGAGAATCTCTAAGACAAAGGAGAGGAACCTGACTGAACGTACTCCTTTGTCCTACCTGCTAGGGTTGTTGTGAGGTTCAAATGAAATAATATTTGTAAAGTACTTAGCACAGTGCCTGACACATAGTAGGTGCTTAATAAATGCTTGTTTCCTTCCTCTCTCCCTCCTTCCTTCCTTCCCTTCTTCCCTCCTTCCCTTCCTCCCTCCCATTCTCCCTTTCTCCCTTCCTTCCTCCTTCCCTCCCTCCCTTCCTTCCTTCATTCCTTCCTTCTTTCCTTCTTTCTTTCCTTCCTTCCCTCCTTCCTTCCTTCCTTTCTTTCTCCCTCCCTTTCTTCCTTCTTTCCTTCCTTCCTTCCCTCCTCCTTTCCTTTGCTCCTCCTTCCTTCCTTCCTTCCTTCCTCCCTCCCATTCTCCCTTTCTCCCTTC
>NW_020951478.1:6521438-6680865 GCF_900497805.2 Vombatus ursinus
CCTTCCTTCCTTCCTTCCTTCCTTCCTTCCTTCCTTCCTTCCTCCCTTCCTTCCTTCCTTCTTTCTTCCCTTTCTCCCTTCTTCTCTCTATCCCTTCTTTCCTCCAAAACTACTAAATGAAGAGGTAAAGGCACTGACATTTGGAGGGCTGAAGGGTGGAGTACCAAACTTTGCAATGCCTTTCTTTACAGAAAACAGGAACTGGGCTTTCAGTGCACTCCACTTTTGCATCTGCTACTCTGCTCAGTTTAACTCTCTGCAACTAGGTGCTCCTGCATTGGATATCCCCCAGAGTCCCTCCCATCTTTCCTGCCTGCTTTTGTGTATAAGTCCCTTGAGGGCAGAGACTTTCTTTTTATTAATTCTATCCCCAGCACTTAGCACAGTGCCTAGAACATAGTAGGCACTTAATAAATGATAATTGGGTTGGATTGAAATGAAAAAATAGGTCATGGGAAATGAGTAATTGAGAGACTAGAAAGCTGGGGTATTTGAGGGGGCATCAACATATAGGGCAGACCCTGTGATTAGTGCGGGAAGACAAAGGAAGAAAAAATGGGCCTTTCCCTCCCAGAACTTACATTCCAATGGGGAGACAATATGGTAATAATTAATTAATATATTATGTAATATATTATTAATATTATAATATATACATATATACAAACACGTATGTCTTATACACTGTAGATATATAAATTTATTGTATTTAACAGGTATTTAATTTAATATAGAAAACATTATATTGAATATATAAAACATCAACACATTAACATTATTATATTACTAAAATTGTATTAGCAATATTAATTCTATAACATTATTTCTGTCATATCAATATATGTATTAATAAATAGGTTTTTATATAAATATGAATTTATTGATAAATATGTGTGTGTTTTTATGTATTAATAAGTATACATTTATTAAAGTTTTTATATGACATCTACAGTGTAGAAGGTAATCTTAAAGGAGAAGGCATTAGCAGTGGGGTCCAGGCAAGACCTCTTGAAGAAGGCAAGATTTAAGCTGAGTTTTGAAGTCTTCTAGGTTGAGGGCAGGAGATGAGGAGGAGAAAAAGGCTGTAAGCCAGCAAACACACTGAGGAAGAAAGAGAATGTTCACCAAGAAGTAACTAGGTGATGCAGTGGATAGAGTGTTGGGTCTAGAGGCAGTGACACCTGAGTTCATATCCCATCTAGTAAATCAGATATTTATAAACTGTGTGACCCTGTGTAAGTTTCTTAAACTTTGTCTGACTCAGCGTTTAGAATAGTGCCTGGCACATAGTAGGTGCTTAACAAATATTCATTTGCTTATATTGTTTGGTGTTCTGGTTGACCAATCCAGAAGTGTCCAGTCATGACCTCGTAAGACTGCTGGGGAAGCGTGCTTGGCAGAGAAATGGTGGACTCTTGTTGCAGAATGAGGCATATACCATCAGCCATACGCCATATGTTGATTTGTTTTGCTCAGCTGTACTTTGTGACAGAGGAGAAGTCTATTGGTTGTGGTGGTGGTAGTCATTGGGAATCGAGAGCAATTTCTTTTTAAAGAAAAAGTAGCAAAATTGGAGTCAGGAGATTTTGGTCCTGACTTTAATCAGTTCTGTTACCTTGGGCAAAGTAATTTCATATTTTTGGGTCTTAGATTTTTCAATTTAAACATGAAAGGATTGGACTAGGTGTTGTTTAAGGTTCCTTCTGACTCGAACATTTTTTTTTTTTGGTGAGGCATTTGGCGTTAAGTGACTTGCCCAGAGTCACACAGCTAGTGAGTGTTATGTGTCTGAGGCTGGATTTGAATGTAAGTCCTCCTGACATCAGGGCCAGTGCTCTATCCACTGCACCCCTTGCTGCCCCCTTGACTCTAACATTCTTTATTGAAATTTTACTTAGCAGATTTTCATGATCCTACCAAAACCTGAATTAACAAGGAAAACATACACAGACCCCCAGAGACATCCTGGAGAAGCAAAATCATAAATGAAATTAATTTAAATGTTCACATATGAGGAATTAGGAAAGGGTGAGAAAGGCGCAGGACAAAGAGGAAGATGAGGTGGAAGCTAAGGTGGGGGGAATGGGAGGATCACCATAAGTTGGACTATATTGTACAGGTATATCCATTTGGCAGCTGTATCTCGATAGCAGCTCCTGGTTATTTGTCAGGTTTAGACACTTTGATGAGAGCATTGCACAAGAAAATTCACCTTCTTTTTCTGATCCCATCAGCTCAACTTCTCTTAATTTGGTTCCCTTACTGAGCAATGAATGGAATGCACTGGCTGCTGAAGGTATCCAGTCTGCCTGGCCATCCTATTTCTTATTATATTATTATATTACATATTTTCATTGAAAAAATGGTCTTCAGGTAGAACTGTCTTATGTTTGAGTAGCATAGCTCAGTTTTGCTCCTGCCTGCAGCCACTTACTGATGGCCATTGCCACCTATAGGGGAATCAATTAAGCCGGCAACAAGAGCCAGAAGGGTGTGGTGAATTCAGAGGAAGGTGGAAGGTAAGCCAGCCACGCACGATGGGGCACAAATACATGTATGTGCCCAAAGAATAGAGAGCACATCAGAATGGGATACTGATTTGACCTGACTTGCATTCCTGACTTAGTGTTCTCAACTCTGAACCTAGATCCCAGAAATAGACATTGACTTTTCCTCCATGATCCCTCCGGACTCTGGATCTGCAGAGAATCTTTCTGGATAAAACATTTTCCCCCTGTCCCAAAGTGGAAACGTTTCAACCAATGCTAAAGAGCTCATTCAGTCATAGCCCATGATAAGTCTTGACTCAAATCTCTACCCTAGGATGGTGCAGGTAGAGTAGTTATCTCTGGGGCCTGATTATCCTTGAGTGAGCGGAGCTCAATGTTGGAGGTCTGAAAGATTAGTCCCAAAAGTACAGAGATGTGACAGTGAAATGTAAGATCAAAATTTATTTAAAACACTTCACAAGTCATTTATTAGGGAATAGAGAGAAAAGGAATAAACCTTCATATAGTACCTACTATGAACTAACACTTCACAAATATTATCTCATTTGATCCTTACAACAACACTATGAGGTAAGTGATGTTATTATCTCCATTTTACAGTTGAAGTAACTGAGGCAAACAGAGGTTAAGTGACTTGTCAAGGGTCACACACCTACCAAGTATCTGAGGTTGGATTTGAATTCAATTGAAAGACCCTAGACACTAGACTAGGTACAAGTCATAATCAGAGATTTAAAGTTGGAAGGGACCTTAGAAACCATTGAATCCAACCTCTTCATTCTAAATACGAAGAAACTGAGGAACAGAGAAGTTATGTGACTTGCCCAGGGTCACATAGCTAAAAGTCTGAGACAGGATTTGCTTCCTCTCTGCTGGGGCTGATAAGGTGGGGAGAGAGTGTATGAATATGAAATATGATAAAGTCTCTGGCCTCAAAACTATACAATCTAATAGGGAGTTGGGACATGTACATACACACACAAAAAATATCATAATGGTAAATTAGCACATAGGAAAGGTCAGCCAGAGAAGCTTGAGAGATTTGAACACAAGGGAATCTCAATAGAGAAGGAGAAAGGATCTTAATAAGTCATCTGCTAGCATCTCACCCTGTCATCTTTTCATCACACCACCACTAAAAAGGGCAGTGTACTTCATAACAAATGAATCTTTCCAACATGTTACATATGGGAGGCTGTCTCCCACAGGGTGAAAACTGACCACGTTATCACAGGCTTGCCCAGGCAGCAAGAGAGGGACTATGGCAAGATCAGCTGAGGGCAACTCTTTGACCTTTCTCCCCTACATATTCAAAACTGGTCCCTTTGAAAAGTCCTGTCCCAACTGTCTTTTTGTTATTCACACTCAATGCCTGTGGGGTCCCCAGGGCTCTGTGGGCAAAGCCCGAGTGCTACAAATATGAGAGGAATCACTTAGACCAAAGGGTCTTACTAATATAAACTTTGCCTATTTCCTCTATGAAGTCACTGTGCTCCGAGAGAGATTCTTCTATGTAACCACATCAAAATACAAGTCGACTTAATGTTGTTCTAAGTTTTATAGATGGCTTTGGAAGTTAAGAAAAGGAGAGCCTGTAGAGAAAATGCTGAAGGTGATGATGAAAATTGATTTCCTGTCTTGGTACTTGGAAACAGGAAAAATCATAGAATCATGGAATTTTGGAGCTGTGAGGGACCTTTAAAGAGAATTTAATCCAGACCTTTTCCTGTAGGAACTGAGGCTCCAAGAGATTAAACAACTGGCCCCACAGTTCACATAGCTAGTCAGTGGCCAAACTGGGTTTAACTCCAGTTCTACCGACCCCTCTGTCCTTTCCAGGGTACCATAAAAGCTGTAAAATTCTGCAGGTCTAATGTGCTCAATTAATTAAGAGCAAGTTAGTACACATAGGCAATTTTTATGTTTTATCTCAAACAAGTAGAAACAAGCTGGTTTACTTTGGACTCAAGTCAGCTTGTGCTATTTGCCAATAGCTTTGTAGGTGAAGGTCAAGGCAAATGGCACTACCCAAGCAGCATGGCAACCCTTCCCAAAGCTGCAGGGGAATGTAACAGTGTGGGGTAAACATAAGGTCTAGCTGGGAAAACAGGTTTTGCAAGCCTGTGTCCATAAGCCAAAAAAAAAAAAAAACCAACTCAAACCAGAACAAAAAAAACCCTAAAGAGCAGATAGAGAATGTTAGGAGGGTTTGGAAACATTACAGGCAACATAATCTTCTGTTTGTATGGAGGCATGGTTGCACCTGGAGTTTGGGGTGGAGTTGTGGTCACTGGGCTCCAGAACATACAAACTGATGAAGGTGTGGGGAAAGGCATTGACCATGATCGTGGGGAATAGACTAAAGAAATTAGGATTCACCAGTTTTCGAAAAATATCAGTTTTGAAACTTACAGTAGGAAACACCATGACCAAGATTACATGCTTCTCGAAGCCGGTCTGTGCATTTATTTATTTATTAAAAAAACAACAACCTATAATTTATTTAATATTTTAGATTGCAAGCTTTTTGAATATGCATTTATTCATTTCCTGGTACCAGGAGAGTTTTTGATGGGATTGAAATAAGAAGGCCATTTTGATTAACATTTTCAAGATCTTGATTGGTCATGGAGAGGGTGAACGTGAACTTGTTAGGGGAGGAGGGAACAGAACGTTTTCTTTTGATTGCTTCTTTGACTGACCTTTTAGTGCATTTGCATAAAGTCAACATTGAATGTTTAAACTGGCCAGTTTCACGGCACTAGGCTTTGGAAAATTAAAAGCGTCTTACCTAAGGACCCACTCAGGCCAACTGAGTCATGTCGTTAAGGGGGCAATATTTAACAAGTATTTGTTGATGGGCTATCCTATAAGGGTAAGACCAATGAGTAAAATGTCGTCCCTGCCTTCCATGGAGTGCTAGTCCAGGAAGACTCAACTAGAATGAAGAAACAAGTGAAGGAATGAATGAAAAGATTTATTATGTGCCGAGCACTCCTCTAAGTGCCGGAGATACAAATACGAAGATCAGAGAGACCCTGCCCCCAAGAAGCTTACATTATAATGTTGGATACTACACACACACACATAATATATATATATACACACACATATATTTTATGTATATATACACATATATGTATATACAGGTATACACACATACACACTGTATATACATATACAACATATGCATACATACATATAATACACACACATATAATGTATGTGTATATACATGTACGGAATACAATGTATACGTCCACTCATGTATACATATAGACACACACATGTATACATGTATATACATGTACGCAATATTACATATGCATATAATGTCTATAACAGATATGTATGTCAATTATATGTACATAATGTATATTATACATATAGTACATGCATGCGTACATTCAGTATACATATAGACATTATATGTGTATATACATAGTGTGTGTGTGTGTGTGTGTGTGTGTGTGTGTGTGTGTGTGGTGACCATAGAAAGGAACTATGGTCTGGGAAGTCATAAGGATGGGGAGTGGAATAATAAGGCAGTTCACTAACATACCTTCTCCAGAGGCAACAGTAGAGGCAATTTGATTATAGTATTTGGAGAAAGAGGTAGGAAATGCTTTGGGGGACAGAGGGAAATGAAGGTCAGCAGGGTTGAAGATGACCAGGAGAAAATGCAGACGAATGTGGATATATTTTTAGAGAGTATCTTTTGAGAAATTAGGCAGTGAAAGGAAGGAGAGAGATAGATATTAGCTTGGAGTAAGTCACGAGATGATTCAGAGAAAGCTAGATAGGGAAAGCCTAGTTGACACAGTAGGGAAGCAGACATTGAAAAGGAAGAGAATAATAATCCTAGAGAGCGGATAGTTAATGGATCAAGGGTCTTGAAGAGAAGAGGGGAAAACATGGATGAGGAGTACTCATAAAGGATTAGCCTTGAAAGACGCACAGTTGGTGATGAGGTGGATGGAGCACTGGGCTTGGAGTCAGGAGGACTCATGTTTGTGAGTTTCAAATCTGACCTGAGACATGTACTAGCTGTGTGACCCTTGGCAAGTCACTTAACCCTGTTTGCTTGAGTTTCCTCATCTGTAAAATGAGCTGGAGAAGGAAATGGCACCGCTCCAGTATCTTTGCCAAGAAAACTCCCAAAATGGGGTCATGAAGGACATAACTGAAAAACAACTGAACATAAGGGATCAACGATTGAAGCTCTGTGTGTCCTAAGGCCCTTCTCTTTAGTCTGAGGATGGAAGTATAGGTTCTTTAACATGGCACAGGCCTCCCCATGCATTCAGGATTAGAGATACAGGGTTAGGATTCCTATAACCTCCCTCTGAAGATCTAAGAATTGAGATGGCATTCTTAAGGTCTCCCCAACCACCAGCCCAACAAAGTGCCTTGGAAACAGCATCAGTCAGGCAAGGATTTATTGAACACCTACTATGTGTATAGCATTATAGTGTGCTGGAATGAGCACTGGACTGGGAGTCACAAAAGCTGGGTTCAACTCTAGACTCTGCTAGTTATTAGCTGTAATTGATAGGTCAACGCATTTATTGAGCTCTTACTATGCTCCAGGCACAGTACAGAGCGCTGAGGATTCCAATGCAAGCAAGTCATTCCCAGTTGTGATGGACCTTACATTCTAATGGGGTGAGATAACATATACAGGAAGGGAGGGGAGGGTGTGGGCACCCATGGGGCATGGTGCGGAAGCCACAGAGAGTGTCATGGAGGCCTGGTTCCCAGCAAGATAAAACTGCATACTCACCTATTTAAAACCCATGGCAACCAGAGTGGAGAGTCCAATTTTCCTGATGTCACTATCTTCTCTGAAGCCTTTGTTTCTACATCTCTACAATGGGTATGATGCTAAAGGCACTATCTACTTTATTGGATGATAAGGAATACTTGAATATGCAAAGGATGTGTGATTTTATCAGCCTGGAGAACTCTAGGTATGGGAAAACCCAATAAATAAATCCTCGGTAGTTGCCTGAGGTACATGGAGGTCAAATCACTTGCCTAGGACCACACTGATATTAAATATCTTAAAAAAAAGATTTGAACTCACAGCTTCCTGATTCCAAGCCCATCATTCTAATCACTATGTCAGACTGAAAACCTCAGTTACAGAAATGTCTGTCATCCAACAAGGGTGGCAGTTTAATTAGTTTAATTAATTAGGTACCTACTATGTGCCAGGTGCTGTGCTACATGCTGGGGATACAAAAGAAAGACCAAAACAAAACAGTCTCTGTTCTTCAGGAGCTCACAAAATAGAACAGTGGCCATGTTTCCTCACCACCTACCACCTGAGTCTTACGTGGGATAGAGAGGTAAGTGAGAGACTTCCATGAATCACTTCAATAGTTTCATTAATATATATATATATATAGTATATAAATGTGTGTATATATGTGTATATATATATATATATGTATGTATGCACACACATAGTCAAGAATCTGAGCAGATCTACCTGCTGCTTCCCATGAGCATCTAGAACAGGACTTATATAACTTGGTGTCCTCTAGGTGCAGTGGGAAGGTGGGTTGAGGACATCTATCTTTCATCGCTAAGGCTGGGCAGGAGACATTGTAGCAGAGAGAGAAAGATGTGGGATTTGACATGAGTTCACATCTTAGCTTTGCTCCTGACTGTGACTTTGGGTAAATCACCTCCCCTCAGAAGACACTAGTTTATTTGTGCCTGGGCCACCTCAACAGTGGTCTCACCCCCAGTGACCCCAACCCAATAGCCTCCTCATATGAAAACAAGGGGGATGGACTCATTGACCTCTAATGGATCTTCCAGCTCTATACCTATGAACTTGTGAACATGATATTCTTTCTCTTGCCTTCCAAGCTCTGCAGTTGGAGGAGTCCTAGACAGCGAAAAGATGTAACCTGATTTGCTCTGTCTCCCAGGTGAAGTGCTCTCCCAGATTGCATGCTCTCGACATTAATTAACAAAAATAAAACCTTCTCTATGAGAACAGTAGCCACCAGATGGCACTAAGAGCTTTCGTGGAGTCAGCTGCAAAGTTTGCTCTTGAGGCAAGGTGCAGGAACTAGATGGAAAGAAGGACCAGGGGGGTGGCTGAGAGCACTGGGCCATAGACCACCTGCTCATATAAGCAGAGACATCACAGCCGAGGCTCTAGAGCTGGCTCTTGGACCGGCTGCCCAAGTCTGCATGCTCCTCCAGGGCTTCGGAGCAACTGGCTATAATTCTCCACTCCTAGACTCAGCCTCCTTGTGACCTCCCTCAGTTTCATTGGTGATGATGAAATTATCTTGAAAGATGCTTCGTCGTAGGCAACAGTTTCATACCACACCACATCACATACATCCCTGCCCCGATGCTTCACATAGTCACCATCAAAACTGACCTCAGTTTAGTTCTAGGCGTTGGGCAAGCTTTCAGAAGCGAACAAGGGTGGCAGTTTTCCACTTTCAGTCACTCAGATTCATATCATCGGTGATTTAAATGAGAATAATACAATTAACACCAGGAAGGAGCAATAGTAAGTGGGCTGGAGAACAATCGATATGTAGGTAGCTGTATTTCCTGTGTTTTCTAGGGCAATGCAGGAGCTTGAGCTGGAATTTCCCTGGAAAAAGCAGCTAGGTGGTGCAATGAATAGAGAGTTGGACTGGAGTTAGGAAGAAGTGAGTTTAAATCTTCAGATACTTAATAGCTGTATGACCTTGGGCAAATAACTTCGCCTAAACCTCAGTTTTCTCATCTTTAAAATGGGAATAATATAGCACTTATCTTTCAGGATTGTTGTGAAGATTTAAAAATACACACACACACACACACAAATCCATTATGTGTGTATACACACACATATGTAATACAATATATTTGATATATACCAAAGTATATACATATAAATAATATGATATTATTTATATGCATATAAGTAATATAACATTTTACATATAAATAACAGAATATATATTATTTATAAGCATATAAATAATAAAACATATTATTTATACATAAAATAATTTTCAATATATCAAATAATACATAATGTATATGAAGTCCTTTATAAATCCTAAACTACTATACAAATTATCATTATCAGAAAAACAAAAAGACCAGACAGTAAAATGTAGCAACACAAGGGAGATCAGGTTTCCCAGTCTGCCAAATACACTAGCATAGAAATATAGGTTCTTAGAGTCTGGAAAGACTTTAGGAATCATTTTTTCCAGTTATTTCTTTTCCTTGTCCTCTTAAATAGTGAATTAAAGTTACTAGATAGTAGCTTTTACTATTGCTAAAATAGAAATGTAAAGATGTTACCTATGTTTATAGAATCATAGGACACTGGAGCTGAAAGGGACCTTAGAAATTATTTAATTCAACCCCTTCATTTTACAGTTGGGAAAATTAAGAGGGGGCAGCTAGGTGGCACAGTGGATAGAGCACTGGCCCTAAAGTCAGGAGGACCTGAGTTCAAATCCAGCCTCAGACCAAACATTGACACTTACTAGCTGTGTGACCCTGGGCAAGTCACTTAACCCCAATTGCCTAAAAAAAGAAAAAAAAAGAAAATTAAGAGGCAAATGACTTGCTCAAGGTCACACAGCTGGTGCTAAACCTAGGATTTAATCCACAGCATGACTCCCATTCCAAGTACTCCTTTACTACAACCAAATTTTTATCCCTATAAATTTTTAATGCTTCAATTGTTATAGTCAAAAATTATAGCTCTTAAAATGTATTCTGTCATCATAACTCTAAATCTCAGATAATAAACTTCAAAAGAAGACAGAAGAATTTACACAGTACTTAATCAGAAAATATGGTTTTCGTAAGCAATAAACACATAATAAATTGTCAAGTATTCTTTGTACTTATAAAACAATTTCCACTTGAAAATATCCATGTGTTTTGTTCGTATTTATTTCTTTGGTGCTTTTAATGAAACATCTGCCACCTCTGACCACATTTACATCCAGAATATTAATTCTTGTGAAGACCCTACATATGACATTGGGCTTTCCTAATGATTCTAACTGGTCAGGTTGTTCAAGAGAAAGACAGTCCCAGAGAGCACAGCTGGGACCACCTGGCAGAGTGTGTGACCCTGAACATTTTCCTAACAATTACAGATGTCTCAAAGTGGAATGGGCTACTGGGGAGGTTCCAAGTTCCTAGGTAAGTCTGTAAGCAGATCTAGATGACCTCTGGGCTGGGAGTCAGAAGAATCCTACTCAGTGTCAAGTTCTGTTTCATACTAGCTAGGTGACCTTGGGCTAGTCAAGTTCCATTTAAACACAGAGAAAGAATTAAAGGCCTCTGTTGGATTTGGACAGGACCACGTGACCTTTGAGCTCTAGCTCATCTCTTGGAATTCCATGGTTCTATGGTAAGAAATGGTTTTCTCTGAGTCACCTCACCTACATACCATAGAATTTTTTTTTTCAGCAAAAGACTGAAGTCAGAGGATTTGGGTTAAAATCCCACTTCTGATACATATTACCTGTGGGATATTTTTGTTGTTTGTTGTTGTTTAGTAGTTTTAGTTGTGTCTGACTCGTTGTGACCCCAGTTGGGGTTTTCTTGGCAAAGATACTGGAGTGGTTTGCTATTTCCTTCTCCAGCTCATTTTACAGATGAGGAAACTGAGGCAAAAAAAGGTTAAGTGACTTACCCAGGGTCACAGAGCTAGGTAAGTGTCTGAGGCCAGATTTGAACTCAGGAAGATGAATCTTCCTGACTCCAGGCCCAACATTCTATCCACTAGCTGCCCATGGGGTATTGGACAAGCCAATTAACTCCCCTGGTCTTCAGTTTTCTTACCTGTAAAATGAGGGCATTAGACCAGATGACCTCTGAGGTCCCTTTGAGCCCAATATTTACAGTCCTATGACCCCATACACAGGGATCTTCAGCTTTAAGTAACTCTGCGGGTCTCACAAGGTTGGTATAATGTGAAGAGGGTGGTGTTCTGTAAAGGGTAGGACCAGTGTGTGGCAGATGGTGGGAAAGCACACTCATATGCTAAAAATGTTACGTGTTGGTACAAACTGAGCAGGTAAATGGAAGGGAAGATAGCTTGGCCATCGGTTCATTTGTGCCCCATTGGTTTTTGCTACTGAGTTGTGTTTACCTACCTATTGTGCCTTCGCCCCTACCCCCACCCTTGCCAGCCATCCTCTGGAGAAACAACTCCTGTGGCCAGCCATCCCCACCAATTGCTGACCAGTCATCACCTACAGGTCAGGCAATCTGGCCTAGTTGGAGCAACATGGCACCCTGAGGGAGACACAACGTGGCCTGTGCCAGACAAGATGAAACGCCACCACCCCTTCGACTACCATCTTTTTTTAAACTCGGTTGGAGATAGCTCAGGAATTTGAACTCACAAGCCTTGGGAACAGCAGCACCCTCCCCCACCCACTGAAATAAATAACTAGAATTTGTAGTGTGTCTTTCTTCCAGCCCAGGTCCCACAGGCATCATGGAGATGTGGCCTGAAAATTTCCTCTTATAGCTACTGTAACCACAGTAACCAGAAAGGACAGTTCTTGCAGCCAAAATCTTAAATGTTTCAACATCAGGAACTGATGTGATTTTAACGGTGGAAATGACATTAAAGATGCATTATCACCTGCTGTGCTGCAGAACCCTAAGGACCATGGGTTTTTTCATCCGATTTGCTGCTGAAACCTTCTATATCTCCCTCACATGAGCTCCTTGAGAATGGGGGCTATCTTACCTCCATATGTGTATCCCCATGCTTTGCATGTAGTAAGCGCATGATAAATGCTTTTTCATTCATTCATTTGTTGCTTTTCAATTCTTACCTTTTTTTTTTTTTAAATTTTGGCCTGTTTGGTTCTTCTCTGCTCATTGATGTGTTACTTGTGATTACCAGCAATTGACTGAGTGCCAAGTTTATAGGGTGGAAGGAAAGTAGGGGGAGGGGAGGCTGCTGATGCATCTCTAGGAACTGGAGCCATAAAATGACGTTAGCTGTTGTCATCAGTAACTTTTGGCTTCATATCATGTTTGTCCTGATTTAGATGGTTTTGTTGGAATCATAAACCCAAAATAGCCATTACATATCAACATTGGAGGCTGTTTTAATCTAATTATTTGTTCTTCCCTGGTGGGGGTATTGAGTGAGTTTGCACCCAAAATACCAGTGTAGGCTGAGAAGAAAATGTCACCTTCGTGTGACTTTGTGGAACTGAAAAGACCAAATTCATCCCCCCTGCCTAGACAAGGTGACAAGTGTCTGGGGCAAACCCAGCCACATCCCTAGTGCCAGAGCTCAGCGGGGCCATAAACACAACCCTACGGGGACAAAGGATGAGATTTAAACACTCTTCATGCTGTAATAAGCGTGGACAAAAGGCAGGAGATGTTCAGGCTGATTCCTGTTCTTAATTCAAGCCTCCATGAACGCATGGAATGACAGTACCCTATAAGTGAAAAACCTCCACAGTTTCTGTTGAGGATGGGGTGGGGGGTTGGGAGGGTGGAGTGGATGCTAGTGTTAAGTTTCTTGTTTTTAATTTTCATTTCTGTTACTGTAATTGAACTGTAATTAGCTTTCACATTTAAAAAAGAAAATATTGGGAAGTTTGACCCAAAGAAGATGAGAAAATATGACTCTCACTCTTATGCAGAAGTGTGTTTGGGGGGTAACATAATAACAATAATATCTAATATTTACCATGGCACTTTAAGATTTTACAAAGTGCTTTACATGTGTTTTCTCATTTGATCCTCAAGACAACCCTGCAAGATTGATGCTATTATTATCACCATTTTTACAGAGGAGAAAACTGAGGTAGAGGTTAAGTGACTCTTCCAGTGTCACACAGCTAGTAAGTGTCTGAGGCAATATTTGAACTCAGATTGTTCTGACCCCACATTCTGCACTCTATGCACTGTGCCACCTAGTTATGGGTAGAAGATGTTGAATATACTGTCAGGCTTTGTCGATGGTCTGATTAGTTTTGGTGAACTTATTTTTTTTTCTCTTTTTAATTCTTTCTTATAAAGGATGGCTCAGTGGGTGGAGTAGCAGATGTATTTGGAAATGAAGGTGATGTAAAAACAAAATATTGCAATAAAAATATAAAAAAGAAAATTTTAAGAAGGATGAAACTTCACGGCTAACTGAGGGAAAACTATTTTGGGTTAGTATGGGTCCAGATAGGTTTTATATGTATATATGTGTATACACACATACATGCATACATGCATATATGCACACATGTGAATGCACACAAGACTTTCTCTTTGCCAAAGGGTATGACTTACCTCATAGTATAATGACTAGATCCACTAGACTTGGAGTTAGGAAGACCTGGGTTTGAATCTTGCCTCAGATACTAGTTGTCACTTAACCCCTCTGAGCCCTTGTTCCTTCATCTGCAAAATGGGATAATAGTGCTTATCTTATATACCTAGCTTATAGTGCTTAGTGTGACCTATTATCAATATCTAAAAGAGCACCATAAATTTAGGACAGTAGATTAACCTCTACCATGCCCCTTTTATATAGTAGGTATGGTCCTGAAAAGACACAAGCAAATCCAAATTTTGTAAAGCAAGTCACATTTTAAATGTGCTAAGGCAGCTTACGATTTCAAGGAATCCTGTGGTGAGCCTTTTTGTTAACAAAGGAAATTCTTTTTTAAAAGTAGACAATCTGACATCTGTAAATCTCATTTTTTCCATATGTTGGGTTTTCTTACAGTGAGGTACAATATAATGAGTAGGCACCTACATTTGTGTTACCTAGGTGTTTTCTGGTAATAGGATTTGCAAATATTTACCTTGTTAGAGGCCTATAAAACTTCTAGTTACCAACAAGAGCTTTTGTAGGTCTCTAATGAGGTCATTTTCAGGACAGCTGGAATATGATATTTCATCATATTATATATTCTTATTAATAATTATATTCATTATAATGTATGGGAAATATTTTGCATATTTCTTACAAAAGTAATAAAGCATCTCCCACTTTTCCAAATTTCAGTATCCTGGCTTTAATTATTTTGCCTTCATAGTTGTAAGAATTACCAAACCATAATAACACAGGTTGGCTTATTTTTTTTCCACTTCAGGTGGTAAAAAGATGTGTTTGAGTTATGCAAACAATAAATTATGTCTGTAAGTTGATTCTCTTTTTAAAACAACATTTTGCAACTTAAAGATATGCGTTGTTGGCATAACAATGTCAATGTTTCTCCATTGTCTCTGGAAAGAGAGCAGCTCTCTGCTAAGTAATGATTATATCACATATGCTACAGATTTCTTAGAAACAGGGCAAGTAATTCATTTCCAGAGGAGTACAGATGTTGCTACATAAACACTCTCAGTGTTTGTAACTCAGCAGCGCAATGGGGACAAGGGTAGGTGAGAATTTTTGAGACTCCAAGTATGGGGTGATAGTGAGGAAAACTTCAGATGTAGAACTCTTCTATTTCATGAGTCGGGGAGGACTCTGCAGCAAGTTGTTGGAGGTTGTCACTAGTTTCCCTGATTTCTGAAGAGTGGGAAGCAGGGGGGCCAGAGGTCTCCTTGAGTGTAGAGGAGGATGCGAAGGGAGAAGCTGTAGACGAAGGGGGAGAGCCGGACGACCCCTCGGTAAATGAGGAAAGGGAAGTGCAGGGGGCCTCAGCTGTCATGCTGCTTGAAGCAGATAGCGGCCTTCCTTTGGAAGCTCCCAGTTTTGGCTGATGGGGGTGACATTTTCTTGGGGGGAGGAAAGTTTCCAAATTATTGCAAAACCCACTAGGAGCTGAATAAGCCGAGACCACAGACAAGTCCGAGAAGGAAAGCTTTAGGCCTGTGTCCACATCAGTTTCCTGGGCACCTTCTAAGTCATCGACAGACAGCTTGGGGTTCTGTTTCTGTTCTGATGCCTCTTCTGCTGGGGAGCCTCTGCTTAAAACCCACAGTGGTTCAACCAAGGGCAAAGAGTCAGAGGCAAGGGGAGCTCCTCCAGTGGGCAGACAAAACAGTGATTTGCTCCTCTGGAATGACCAGGGAGGGTGATGAGCACTGCTGTTTCTTTGAGTCCGTCCTCCCTGATTCCCGGGAGGTAGGTCGGGCTGGTAGAGGCCACTGGCTGGACCGCCTAATTGCTGCTGCTGGCCGCTGCTGAGTGTGCGACTCCGTGGAATGAAGCTGGATGAAGGGGGGAAGGAAGGAGTCTTCTCCGGGTAGAAGTGAAGCTTGCTGGCTTTAGAAGATTTTCTATATAAACTGTGTGCCTGTCGGGAAAACAGGGAATACTCCATTAATATGGGATTGTTTGTCTCCTGGTGGCACATTTGCAAAGTTATACTTGCTGTAAATCATTCTCTTGAATCATTGGAAAAGCCTAAAGGAACACCATGACAACTCAATGGGAAGAGGATATTGTACTTGGATGTACAACATTAATAATTAATAACATAATAAAATAATTAATAATATCAATGAACAATAATATTAATAATTTAAGTACATTGTACTTATGTCAGCAAAAAAAAAACCCCTACCAAATTATATAGGAAAGATCAATCTAGCCCAAGCATCACAAATCCTCACTAAGACTACTTTATAAACTATGTGGGGTAATCCAAACTCATGGTGAAATGAAATGTTTCAAAAAAGAGATTTTGCCCTTCCTGAACAATAAATTCCTTTAAATACCAGAGAAGAGTGGAATGCTGCTCCCAGAGAAGGAAGAAGCTATTTTCTTTCTTTCCAGAGACATCTTAATATTAGTGAAAGGAGCAATGGATTTGGTGTCAGAGGAGGGGATATTCAAATCTAGCTCTGCTTACTTACTACCTGTATGACCTAAGGTAAATATTACTTAACCTCTCTGGGTCTCAATTTTGTTATATAAAATGGGGAGAGGGGCAGCTAGGTGGTGCAGTGGATAGAGCTCTGGACTTGGAGTCAGGAGGACCTGAGTTCAAATTTGACCTCAGACATATAACACTCACTAGCTGTGTGACCCTGGGCAAGTCACTTAACCCCTTTGCCCCATTTAAAAAAAAAAGGCGAGAGGGGTGTGCAACATGATCTATTGAGCTCTTTCCACCTATAAATCTATGACCCTAGGAACCCAGGAAAATGATGGAGTAGGAGTAGGAGTAGTAGTAGTAGTAGTAGTAGCAGTAGTAGTAGTAGTAGTAGTAGTAGTAGTAGTAGTAGTAATAATAATAGTAATAGTAGTAGTAGTAATAATAGTGAGAAATGAAGGAGGGCAAAACAGAGTTAGATTATAGAGACCGGTGAAAACTGCCTACATGACCTTGGAGAAGTCACTTAAACTTGCTGGGCCTCAGTCTTCTTCTGAGTAAAATAAGGAGGTTGGATAAGATGGCCTTTGAGGTCCTTTTCAGCTCTATAAGGCAGGGGACGTAGGGAAGCAATGGCGGTTCCTCACTCCATTCTCCCTGTCCCTCAGTGTTACAGCACATATGGAGAAAGCTAGTAACATCTTATATTCCCCTGGGTTACAGAAATGCATGCATGTAGTTTTTGGCTGGATCAAATTTGAAAGGCCCAGACTTAAACCAGCCTGCTCAATTTTAAAGCCCATGTCAGGGTTAAAATAAAATCCTAGGGTTTGCTACAACTGAGGAAGCTAAACAAGCCCTGGAATGAGTGAAGCACAATTAAGAAGAAAAATTACCTAAAATTCCATGAATCTCTCCCCAGAAGCCTACAAACAATTAGGAGGTATTGATTGTTCTCTCTCTTAATACCCCATCCACTTTTTATGGTAACACGACTGTCCAGTAAACTATGGGAGTCATTAACTACCAGGCTTAATCCCAACTGCCACAGATTCTCTGCAGGGATTGGGCATTTGCCTCTCCTTTAGTTCTATTTCCTGTACTTCTGTTTTCGGTTCACTGCTTTCAGAAATTCAGAAAAGAAACCTGCTGTTCATTGTTGCTTAGAACCTACAAGCCTTGCCTTAAATGCAGCAGCCACTTGTACCCTCCTGTCCTAGCTTTCTCCCTGTTGTATACCCAGAGTCTCGCACACCTGACACATAGTAAGTACGTCATAAATGCTTATTTATCGACTGATTGTATATCTCTGCCACTCCAAGGACCCTCACAGAGGGACTGGAGAGACTGGTTCTCTTTGTGCTTTGGTTCCTGATTTATGAAGTACTGGCAGTAATAACAGTCTGGGTAACTTACACGGTCCCTTATAGCTCTTTAACCATTGACCCAACGCTTTACAAAGCACTTTCCTCAAAACATCCCTGTGACGTACAAGCAGTCCCCTTTTACAGCAGAAGAAAGTGAAACTCAGGAGAAATGGCTCACTCAACTAGCATGTGCAATAGAACTGATATTAGAACCCACTTCTCCTGGCTCCAAGTCCAGTGCCAATAAATCTCACTGCCTCTAATAGTAATAGCTCACATTGACAGGAAGTCTCGAAGTTGACAAAGAGAGTTAGTATGGCATAGGGGATAGAGAACAGCACCAGAGTCACAAAGACCTCGGTTCAAATCCTGACTTTGACATATACTAGCTGTTTGACCATGTTAATCAACAAGTCAATTAACCTCTCAGTGCCCTAGGGAAATTCTCTAAGATTATAAGGAGTTCCATTTTGACATCAGGGGTGTCAAACACCCATATGCGGCCTACCATACTCCCTAGCACCAGAATCAGATTAAAAACGTAATTGGGAAATATTCAACAAAATAAATGAAGATATAATAAAGCACATAATATTGATCCGTGGTTTTCTAAGTCAATATGCAGACTTCAGGAACCTCATGTATGGTTTAGTGGCCCCCTTTAGATCTGAGTTTGTTACCACTGCCCAACATAGATCAAGTGACTTAAAATTGATATTTAGAAATAATATTGGTACTGTGTTTTCTCCTTCTCTGCCATTAATACTATATTTGTCATATAAAAGGGGCTTGTTGATGTGCTTTCTTTCTCAATTTTTGAGAATAATTTATATGATATAGGTATTAATTTTTCTTTAAAAATTTGATACAATTCTCAAAATTCATTAGACCAGGACATTCCCCCCAAGGGCCCCCACCCCACGCCCTTTGTTAGTCCCTTTACAGCTAATTCTATTTCCTTTATGAAACTGGATTAAATATTGCTACTTGGAGGCTGTTAATTTAGATATTTTATGTTTTGAAGGTATTCCTCTATGTCTTTTGTGTTCTTGGTTTTGTTGGCATGTAACTCTGCATAGAAGGTTCTGATAGCTCTTTTTATTTCCTCTGATTTTGTTGTGATTACAATTTGTTCATTTAAAAATTTTTTATTGAGCCCTGTGTAATTTTTCATCTTTTTAGTGTTTTTACTATCAGACTCTTTTCATACTGACTTGGATTTATTGATGGAGTGAGCTTTAGATATGAAACCCACCCCTGACATGACTCATTGGTTAAGGCACAAATACAACCTTTGCTATATTAGTATTATTGCTCCCATTTCATAGAGGGGAAAACTGAGAGGTAAAGTGAAATTTCATGATTGCACAGATAAATGTTGGAGCAAGGAACTGAATTCAATCCCCTAAATGCCATTTCCAGAGCTATTTCTACTACAACACATTATTAATCTCTATGCAATGTCTCTTGGCATCTGATGGATTGAAAACCTCTACTAGTCCTCTAGACATCAGAGAACACCCAGCTACACAATTAGGCAAGAGACTGTTTTTGTCCCAAACACAGCCCTTGTGTAATCTCAGGAAAAGACTTTCTTTGCAGGCACTGAGGAGACATATCCCTGACAATGGTGTCAGAAAATCCATGGTGGAAGATGGCCACCTCTGCAGGCAGGAGTCGAAATGTGTTCACTAGAAAATGAGGCAAGTCAGGGGGACTGAGCAGGTACGGGGAATGGTACTGTGACTGACAGGGAGACAAAACTACAGCTTGCACCCGAGACCAGAGGAGGCATGAGTGACGGCATATTGAGAGTGTGAGCCCAGGTAGTTTGTGTGTTGGGAAACAGTCAGGAAAAATTCCAGTGTATTGGAGACAGAAAGTGAGACTGTTTTCAGGAGCTCTGGTGGTAATTCTGTGAAGAGGAGTTAGCATGACCACTAGGACAAGTGGGGAGGTATGCTCTTTCTGCACTAAGGCTGGAGCTGAGAAGGTAGCTAACATGGGAGGCTGAGATCTAGTGCTTTTCACACACAGCAACAGAAATACTGGGGCGCCACGCTATGTATGTCTCCTTCAGATTATGTTTATTTAAATGGCAAATTACTGTTGCTTCTCATAGTTTCAATAAGAGTATAGATAATGCCTAAGGGACACAAGAAGACCAGACCTCAGGACCTGAGTGAAACCAGTGGTAACTGTCTGCATATTTAGGCGTGGATGTGAGACAGATGGGATGTTCTGGCTGAACCCATTAACTAAATTATGGTGGAAATCAATGGGGAAATTATTTTGTTTATAAAAATTCATTTTACAGAGGAGGTTTTAGGAGCACACCTGTCTTATAAAGTGAGCCATGCCATGTGTAGGAATGCAAGATATGACTTTCTTGCACCTCCCATCAATTTACTGCTAGACCACCTTGTGTCTTTACTGGCAAGATTTGAGGCCTGACAATCAATTCTGAAGTGAACAACACCTGAGTTCTCTGTGATTTAAAAGCTCTTTTCCTTCTAAGTTTCACCGGTGTTCATTGCTACTGCCTTGGTCCAGACCACCCACAGAAGTAAACCTCACCCCCACTTCACGTCAGCTGAAATCTTTATTCATGTTTAATCAAGTTTCAGTTCCGTAACAACATTCCCCTGCTTCTTCAATTCCTGTTTGCTCAGCTCCAGGGATTTCCTAATGCTGCAGTCAAACACCTCTCTCCCCTCACACTAGGGACATCTGGCCACTTTTTCAGTTCTTTATAGAGGCTTCCCATCAATCACTGGGCTCTCTGTGTATTCCCTCCATGATGCCATTTTGATCCCGTCTAATACTCTCCCTGACTGAACAGGCATTCATGTCTACTCAGTTACCTTTTCTTTTAGCTGGGCTATGTTTAGCCTGGAGTAGACTAGGTCTTCAAGTACTTGAAGAACTGTCATGTGGAAGACAGATTAAACTCATTCCAATTTGGCCCCTGGTTCTGTAGAACTAGCAGCAAGGAGGGGAAATTACTGAGTTGAGGAAAGATTTAGGCTTGATGAAAAACCAAACCAAAGCAATATATAAATAAATACAAGCAAAAACCAAACAACCCCTCCCTCCCAAAATCCTAACAATGAAAGCAGTCCAAAAATTGAATTTTGGAAGGGAGTGAGCTCTCCTTCACTTAAAGCCTTCAAACAAAGCATGAATGATCACTTTTTGACATAGAAGGTGCATAAGGTATTAACTAGGTGTGCCTTGTCCACTTGTCCCAACAGTCCATACATGTCTATGGTTGTTGGGGATGGTATAGAGGATTCTTGGTCCAATATGACTTGACCTAGATGGAATTTGATATCCCTTCCAACCTCGAGACTCTGTGATTTTATTCCCAATTGTTCCCCTTCTCCCATGTCATGCCACACAATTCTCACTGAAATTTTACTGATAGTCACCTAAAGAAGTAAGGGTGGCTAGGTGGTGCAGTGGATAGAGCACTGTACTGAAAATCAGGAAGACACATCTTCTGAGTTCAAATCCAACCTCAGACATTTACAATGACCCTGGGCAAGTCACTTAACTCTGTTTCCCTAAGTTCCTCATCTGTAAAAATGAGCTGAAAAAGGAAATGGCAAACCACTCCGGTATCCTTGCAAAGAAAATCCCAAATAGAATCACAGAGTCAGATATGACTGAAAAACAATTGAACAACAAAGAAGTAAAGAGATAAAATTATGGAATTTTTAAAGATATTTTATATGCTATGCCCCCCTCCCCAGGTGAAGTTAAACAGGATTTACTGGTCAATCATCCAGCATTTATTAAAAAAGCTTACTATATGCCAGGTACTACACTAAGTACTGGGAATATACTTCTTGTCTAGGTAAGAAGAGGTTTTAGAGTGTAGATGAATCCAGGTCTACAAGTATGTAAGATGTGTTGGCTACAGCTAGTTAAGAAAAGGATGAAAGGAGAAGGAGCTGAAGGTGGGTCCTGATAAGCATGCCGATAATGATGTCAAGGTGGTACCTTTGGGTTTCACGTGACAGTTTGCTTTCATCTGTTTTATGGTCACAGATGACTCCAAACCCTGGCTAGATGCAGCATCAGAAATCTGGAGCAGATAGTCACTCAGCTGAGGGATAAGTCTATGCAGAGAAAACCTCAACTTCTCACTTCTGGTGACCATACAATTTTTCCATATAGGTAAATTTCCCTAATTGCTACTGCTCTTCATTGCCTCTGAAATTATTTTTATTTACTCTGTAGTTTGTTCATCTCCATCTTGTAGCTTCCCTGACTTTCTTCAAGGTTCAGTTCAAATCCCATCTTTTCATAGGTGATCTTCCCTCTAAAATTGCACTTCATTTACTCTATATAGCTTATATATAGGATGGTTTCTACATTTTCTCCTCCATTAGAATATAAATTCTTTACACACTGTATAAATCTTTTATGTACTTGCATATTTTCTTCTCCATTTGAATATAAACCCCTTGAGGGAAAGGACTATGTTTTTGCCTTTCTTCATATCCCCAGGGCTTAATATATTGCCTGGCACATTGTTGTTATTGTTTGTCTTTCATTTTTGAAGAGGACCAATGACATCGTGGGTGATGTCTTGACTTGTGTGTGAATTGAATTAAAACGAGGTAGAGTTGCACAAAGCCATCAGCCTCACTTTCTCTTCCAGTCATTAAAGTCCAGTGGCAAGACAAAAGTCAAGACAACTGGCACTGGTCCAGGATGCAGTGAATGACCTTGGCATCTTCGATGTCTGGCCAAGCTCTAAGAACTCCACAGCACCTGCTTCAGTCACCTTCATGGCTGTTGGAACAAATTGTGATCTTCCACTCATTCTGCCAATGCAAATCTTCACATACTTGGTGTAGACACCTCCTAACTCATGGACAGGTTTGAGGCCTGTTGTTTACCCTCAGCCTGGTTTATCTGCTGACACAGTTTATTGAAGTGTGGCTGCTGTGCATACTCTAGCTTCAGGTGAGAGTTGGGTGACTGGTGGACATCAAAGGTGGATGAGCAGCCCTGAAAAGGTCTGGGCAAGCCCTTATACCACATGTACTAGTTCTCCTAAACACCCCCTTATAACCCTGGCACATATGTCTGGTCCACTGTAAGTGCCTAATAACTGTGTGTGGACTAACTGTATTTAATTTTCTAAGTATATATTGTTTTCCCCCAATAAAATGCAAGGCCCTTCAAAGTAGAAATGGTTTTGTTTTTGTCTCTGTATGCTCAGGATTAGCACAATGCTTGGCACATAGTAGGTGCTTGGTGAAGAATGAATGCTTTGACTACACATGTGTAACCTATGTAGAACTGCCTGCCTTCTCAATGAGGGGATTGGGGAGGGAGGAAGGGAGAGAATTTGGAACTCAAAGTTTTAAAAATGAATGGTAAAAATTATTTTTGCATGTAACTGGGGAAAAATAAAAATAAATTACTAAAAAAGAATGAATACTTGTTGAATTAAATTGTTGTGCTCTTGGGTCTATTATAGTATCAGATGCCTTTGTAAGGTCATTGTATTTGGTGATATCTCTTTCCTATACTTTTCCTGTGTCTGACACACCATAGCAAAGAAAAGTTCTGCAGTACTGTAATATAATTAAAAACAACACTTAAATTTCAGTAGCTCATAGCTGGAGGTTTTGTTTAAATGATTCAGAAGGATTCTGCTAGGTCTTGACAGCAATGGAAAGAAATGAGAAAATATAACGGTTGTTTCAGTTGACTTTTTTGCCTTTGTTCTTGAAGATAGTAATGACAGCATCATCAAAATCTTTCCACAGAGCACTTTGGCAACATATAAAAGCTGATAAATTCTTGACTTGCCAGGTTGATCATTTCATCATTTGGAATGTAGAGGAAATGAAAAAAAGGAACCCACAAGGAGGAGCTGGCTGGCTAAAAAAATTAAAAAATGAGGTAAGGGAAACTTTCTGAGGCTGAGCTTATCTTCAAGGTCAGGATAGATAAGGAGAGGATTTCTAAGAACAGTCTGACATTGACCCAAAAGGTGAGGAAAGCAGACCTCAGACAGATCAAAGACAGGGTACACAGGATCTCATGGTCTGAAGCTCCAAAAGGGAAATTGGATCAAGAGGAGTTTCAAACTCTTGATGAAATAATCATTCTTGATGAAATTCTGATGATATTGGACAGGATCTGTGATTTAGGTCAGAGTTGGACAGGATGACGTCTAAGGTCCTCTCTGTATTTCAGTATTTCAATAAATCCATGATCTCATCAATATGAAGACCCCTCTCCCCTGAACCAACAGAAATCAGAACTCATTTACACCTCTGCATCTTGTGTGATTGTTATCATTGTATTCATAAAGCCTCCCCAAAGGATTCTCCCAATCCTCTGGGTTTTCCACGTATTCCTTTAATATAAAAAAAGTTTAATGATATCTTTTGTTTTTATATCACCTACATTTTCCCCCTGTTCCTCTTCTCCTCCCCCAAATCTCTTCTTTATAATAAAGTATAAAAAAGGAGAAAGGAAAAAAAAATTCAGTAAAATTGACCAACATATAAAAGAAGTTTGATGTTATCTGCAATATTCCATGCCACTGTCCCTTCACCTCTGCAAGAAGGGTGGAGGGAAAGAGATATTTTCTCAAATCTTCTCTGGGACCAGTTTGTTCATAAACATGTAGATAGTAAAGTGGATAGAGTGTTGGACTTGGAGTTAGGAAGATTGAAGTTCAAATCTGATCTCAGATTTACTAGCTGTGTGAACCTTGGGCAAGTCACTTAACCTCTGTCTGTGTTGGCTGCCTCATCTGTAAAATGAGGATGATAATCAAGAGCTAAACTTTTGTGTATGACTATGATAGAATGCTAAAATAAAGGAAGATAATTCATGTTGACCCACAAGGTTGCAGAACAGAAAAAAGAGGCAATAGAAATCGTAGGACTGTACAAGAGACCTCTGAACGTTCTTAAAATCAGAATGTTTTCAGGATGAGAAAAAAGACTTGCATCAATATTATGTCAAATGGGAAAAAATGTTTGATAAAGAGAAGAAGTCAGAGCTGTTTGATCAAGTATAAAAATTGGGGTGATTTAGAGGAATTTTGTAGTCTCTCTCACGGGATACTTACATGCATGTATTCAGCCTATATAGGTCTGCATTCTGGCTACTGCGTATGACAATCACTAAACTTTACATTAACTTGAGATAATTTCTGACCCTGATTTTTACAATCCAACAATAATAGCACCTACCTGCCAGGGTTGTTGTGAAGAAAGAAATGAAGAAGTATTTGTAAAACACTCTGCAAACCTTAAAGCTCTATATAAATGCTAGCTATTATTACACAGTGTTTAGTTTCTGTTGTTTTATTTTTCTTTCCATTTACATTGCTGTAGTCATTGTGTAAATTTTTCTCCTGGTTCTGCTTACTTCACTTTGCACTAATTCACATAAATCTACTGTGCTTCTCTGAATTAATTATAGTCATAATTTCTTATAACACAGGAGTATTCCATTACATTCATGTCCCACAAGTCATTTTGGTATTCTCCAAACAGATGGGCATCTACTTCATTTTCAGTTCTTTACTACTATAAAAATGCCACCATAAATGTTTTGGTGTCTATGGAGGCTTTCTTTTTTACATTGGCCTCTTTGGGATGTATACCTAGCAGTGTAAACTCTAGGTCAAAGGTCCATGCGCAATCTAGCCACTCTCTTTACCTAATTCCAAATTGCCTTCTGGAATGAGGGACCAATTCTCTTTTGACATTTTGTGCAATCCTCAGGGCTCTCATTTTCACTATGTGTTTGAGTCACCTCCTTTTCTAGTTATCCATGTCCAAGTAATATCTTTTATGTCACATTGGCGTACAAGTTATCATTGGTAATGTGCTGCTGCCTGTTTACTATCTGCCGTATATCTTTTCACTGCCCTTTGGGTCACTGCAATTGTAAATCCTCTGAATCCATGTCTTGTAGTTATCCCTTGGCATACCATCATTAAAAAATATGCTTTTGCTACAGCAAACACCTTGGCCTGACCAAAAGCCCTCAGCAATCTCCCAAGCACTACTAGTGCAGTTTCTTCCTCCAGTTAAAGTCTAGGCTTTCATTGTTTATCTCTAGTATTTATCCCAGGTCCCTTTTGAGTCTATGAAAATTAGCCCACCTTCTTCAAGTACAAGCTATCTGGCTATGTGGGATACTTCTAAAGGCAATATCCAGTGATAGGGTTTTGGCCATTAGACCCATGATCCTAGCAGTTCCAAGTACCATTTAAAGTAAAAACATGTGTGTATGTATGTGTGTGTGTGTTGGGAGTGAGGTGGGGAGATGGCATGTATGTAAGGGAGATTTTGAACCTAGTTGGACAAATCAGAACTCAAGGAGTCCTGTATGTGTCCCACTTCCTTGGTATGCTCCAGATCATTAAAACCAGCCTGAGACTTGACATGCTAACCTGACTTTGGACAGATCCAAAGGGATCTGGGGGCACGGGGGCTGTCACCAAATGAGCAACTGCTGAAATAATATGTATATCTGCCAAAGTTGGCTTGAAGGACTCCTAGTATGGGTTGGAATGAGTTTGATGAGGAAGGGGTGCCTGAATGTTATATATTTATAGAAGGGAAAAAAATTATTCATGATTTCAGCTTGGCTAAATAAGTAAGTCACAGGGTTTCCAGAAAAGGAAGACTTTGTACATGAACTTGGCTTCCAGAAAACTTTGTAATGGCTATAGCAAAAAAAAAAAAAAAAAAGTAAAGCTCTGCTGCACTTTCCCAGGAGTGTCTGTTCTCTCTGGTTCCCTATGTCCTTTTCTTCCTATTTGGAAAAAATCTGTCTTTATTTGCAACTTTTGCAGGTTTTATTCCCAGGCTTTTCAAAGTCTGTGATCATTATAAGGATTCCTGCTCCATGAGTCTATGTTTTTAAAAAGTCCCTACTGCTATTAGTTCATGATGAGCTAAAGGGCAGTGTTCATTGCATGACCCTTCAAGAGGCTATCCAAAATTTTCCACTGTTTTGGAATTTGATTGTATCGAATATGGCTCAAAGTAACGGTCCACTGTCTGAGAATTGAGAATATTTGTTTTATAGACATTTGTTGCTTTAGTATTTGGAATGGTGTGCTGTTTAATTTTGTAATCACGGAATTCATGTCAGAATTGGAATGACCCCTATGTTACTCATTTGAAAAGAAGACAGGTACACCAGGAAGGGAAATGTACCTGTGCAGTGGGAGGAGGATCATTTGCACACAGAATGTGGACTCCAGCTAAATGGCAAGGAATAGCAGAGGGAGCCCTTGCACGAGAGCCAGGAGATCTGCCTTCAAGTCCCAGTTCCACTGTTGATGATTCTATTACTAGTAATAACAATAATAACTCACACTTACGTGGCACTTTAAAGTTTATGATGTTAAGATGCCAGTCCCTATGCAGATGCTCTTCCTTGGGAGTAAGAACCTACAAGTGAACTTGACTCTGCCTATGATTCAGATATATTGTACCACATCGCTTACCATCATTGCTTGCTCCATACTGTTATGAGCTGTGCTGGGGTGGGGGGAGATGCTAGCAACCAAACCTTAAACTTATCCTTATTCACCATGCACCCCACCCCCACATAGAAAATCACGATGACCATGAGGGTTCCCAGCCACCCCCTCTCTTCTCCTCATGAAGCCCTCAAAATGCACATTGGTAATCTGTGGCGTTACAGCAAAAGCACAGAATTTGAGGCCAGAGGACCAGAGTTCATGTTTTAGCTCTGCCTCTTGCTGCTTTGTATGATCACAGCTAAATCATCTTTAGATCATCTCTAAAATGATGAAATTGGATTAGCTGATCTCTGGGTCTCTTCTTATTCTAGAGCTATGAACTAATAATTATTTCATTTTATTTTTTTGGCGAGGCAGTCGGGGTTAAGTGACTTGCTCAGGGTCACATAGCTAGTAAGTGTCAAGTGTCTGAGGTCAGATTTGAACTCAGGTCCTCCTGACTCCAAGGCTGGAACTCTATCCACTGTGCCACCTAGCTGCCCCTTGAACTAATAATTATTGCAGTAACTGCTATAAGCTAATAATGACTGTTGGCTTTTAGGGTGAAACACACTTTCTTGCCACAGTCATGGATCTGACCATATCAGTCCTCTTCCCAATAAATTCCATCACTGTTGATGATTCTATTACTAGTAATAACAATAATAACTTACACTTACATGGCACTTTAAAGTTTATGATGTTAAGATATTAAAGCCCTTTATAACCTGACCCTTCATTAACTTTCCAGTCTTTCCTGCCACCCTTCAATCCCAATGACACTAGCCTCTGTGCTTCTCCTCTCACAAGACACTTCATCCCAGCTCTTGCATTTTCTCTGGCTGCCCCCCATGCCTAGAGTGCTTTCCCTCCTTCTCTCTGCCTCCTGGCTTTCTCTAGGTTTCATCTGAAGTCCCACCTTCTACAGGAAGCCATCCCCAACCCGTCTTACTTCTAGCATCTTCCCCTCTTTCTGTTATTTCTTATTTATCATGTATATAGCTTGTTTGTACATAGTTGTTTACTAGCTGTTAAGAGTGTGAGCTCCTGAAGGTCAAGGATTGTCTTTGTCTCTTTTTGTATCCCTAGCACACAGCAGGCACTCAATATATGCTTATTGACTGAATGTCATGGTACCAGGTCAGCCTCTAACCACAATGTCTCATATGCCAGTCCTCTGCCTATTTCCTGATGTCACTGAATGCCTCTTGTGGAACTGTACTTAGTTCTCCTTTGTAAGTGCCCATAGAACAGTGAGTAGTAAGGAGAACGGATGCCTTCCCAAGCATACAGCAACACCTGAGTCTGTCTTCCCTTCAGTGGCCCACTTTCCCAGGCCCTTAAGTCATACAATGAGCCTGTTAGTGAAAAACAGAGAAGGAAACTGGGGCTCAGGGAATTGAGGTGACTCGCCCAAGGTCACACAAAGACACTGTCAAAGTCTCTCTTTAGAACTTTGGAATTGATTGTGTAATATGGGAGACGCTGGCACAGGACTGCTCAGCATGGCGTGCCATCATCAGAGAAGGTGCTGTGCTCTATGAGCAAAGTAGAATTGAAATAGCTCAAGAGAAACACAAAATATGTAAACTTACAGAACCCACCCTGAAGGTTCACATGGACTATTTGTGCCTGACCTATGGTAGAACACTCCAAGTCTGATAGTCAGACACATCAAAACTTGAGTCTAGCATAGTGATTATCGTTTTGGTCCTCTTTGAAAATGAAGGATAACAACCACCATCACCAGACCCAGGATTCAAATTCAGGTCTTCAAATTTCAAGACCAAAACTCTTTCTTGTTGCTTTTCAACTTTCTTTACCATATTTGTATCCGCAGCACTTAGCCCAGTGTGTGGCACACAGTAGGGGCTTAATAAATGTTTATTGATTGACTAGCTAGCCAGGAAGTCTTGAACAAGTCATTAAATCTCTTTCAGCCTCAGGTTTGTTTTTTGTTTTTGTTTTGTTTTTCTTCTACAAAATGAGGGGAAGATGTAGAAAGAGCAGGGGGTGGGGGACTTGTAGAAGAAGGATTCCAAAGAATTAGGCTGTAGTACCAGCTCGACCTAATTACTGTGTGACCAGGGACAAGTCACTTCTACTCAGCTTCACTATCCTCTAGAAGATTAGTGGGATTAGACTGGTTGATTTTTTTCTATTTCTCACATTCTGTGTTGGTGCCTAGATGGCCTCGGGGCTCCTTCCTGGCTCTAATAGTCATATGATTTCATGATTACCCAGCGTTAAACCAGGGAAAATACACATGCACTCTGAATGCCAGGAGTGGACAGCAGTAGGTAGAGATTCTGGAACGAAGGAAGGAGGGTTCCGAGGCATTCAAATGGCCTTCAGCTCCTGCAGCAGGGGTGTCCATCGTCCTCGGGGAGGGGGGCAGAGGATAGTCTCGGAGCAGTCTTGGGGGCAGGAAGTTGTGTTGGCAGGGTTCCAAGATCGGGACTGACCCTCAGCCTTGGAGCGGCAGGCTGATTGTGGCTAGATTATAGCTGCGTAGCCGCTGATAAGCCCAGGGGATTCAATTACCCTATAAGAAAGTGTATAGAAACAACAGAGACCAGAAATGACTAATTACCTGGGGCTGCAGAAGGGGCCCTTCCAGAATGAATAATAACTGGTGAGCTTCATTATATTGGATGTCTCTCCTGGACTCCCTGGGGTCACCTTAGAATTTTCCTCGCAGGCTACTCCCAGTGACATTAACAAATTTACTCTTGTATCTGCTTCCTTTTCCTTTTGAAGTGAGGGAGAGGGGAGAGACAAGGGTTCGCATTTCCAGACACCCCGACTCAAGTGGTTTGTAGGTACAGGGAATTCCTTTGATGTGCGGAGTAAACACCTTTCAGTAAGTAACCAAATAGCTTTCCATAAATTAACCTGCCCAAGAACGCCAAGGGGGATGGAGACGGATTTTCCTGGCCGAGAGATCTGGTTCCCTCCCAGAAATCAGCATAAACCAGACTCCAGGACAAGTCCTAAGGGTTTTTGATCTAATTTCTGCAGACAGTTGGCACACAAGTGGAAATACATTCAGTGAATGTTTTTAGTATATAGAAGGTTATTAGCATGGCTGCAGAGGTCAGAGATGAATCTATGCATTTTCATGGTTTTTAATGACAAGATTATAGTCAGTGAAAGGGGAGAGAGGTTGCCATCATCTAGTCAAAGGGGTTCTTGAATTGTTGTTTGATTTTTTTTGATAACTATTTCAATATAGTTGTTTTCCTTTTATTTTATACATTTAAAATCCTTATTCTGAGAATTTGTTGTTGTTCAGTTGCGTCAGACTCTTCATGACCCCATTTGGTTTTTTTTTTTTGGCAAAGATACTGGAGTGGTTTGCCATTTCCTTCTCCAGCTCATTTTACAGATGAGGAAACTGAGGCAAACAGGGATTAAGTGACTTGCCCAAGGTCATACAGCTAGTAAGTGCCTGAAGTCAGTTTTGAACCCAGGAAGACGTGCTTTCCTGATTCCCAGCTCAGTGCTCTATCCAGTGCACCACCTAGCTGCTCCTTTTCTGAGAAAAGGTTTCACTAATCTGCTAGAGGGGTTATGACACCAAATTGCTTAAGAAATTCTGTTCTATTCCATGTCGTTGCAGATGGACAGCTATAATATATATGATATGTGCATAATGTATAAAATGTCTCAAGAAGGAGATTCCACAACTTCAACTATATTTACTGTAGTATTTGATGATTGCCACAACAGAATTCTATTAAATTTGTCTTCTCATCCTCTTCTTTCCCCTCCTACTCCTCTGGAACCTTATTTCCTCTTCCACTACTACAAGAACACTTTCTTTTGTTCTCTTCTGTGGAAATACGGTACAACGCAATTGTGGAGCATCATTTTCTAGGTAATGATTTGGCCAAGAAAATCACATACCCATGACCTAAAAGAAATCCCAGAATGTCAAGTCGCAATCATCTACAGGGATTAATAAAATCAATCGGAGAAGCAGGTTCATTTATTTACCTTATCTGACCTTTCACTAGCCTTCAGGAGGTTGGTTATGCCATTTATCTTGACTGTAGTGGGCCCAGGCAAAGCTTGGACTTTGTCCAACTGAGTACTATGCCTCCCAGAAGAAAGAAATGAAGACAGTTGGGTGAGGTAGAAAATGACATACTAGTAATAATAATGCCTCAAATTTGTATAGAAATTTGGATAGAGGTCCCACAGATGGGACCTCCAAAGCCCCTTTCTAGTTCTAAATCTATGACCTATTATTTCATTTGGTGTTGGAAGGGCCAGTGATAATTTCATTTTACAAGAGACTCCACAGAGACAGAGAGAGTGACATCCATGGCTTAGTAACATGGTGAAGCTGGGACTAGAATCCAGCTGTTCTGTCCAATGTCCTTTTGACATCATGCTGTTTCTGCTAAAAAGAGTGCTGCTTTCCATTTTATAAAAATCAATTTTTTTTGAGGAATCATTTTTGAAAACTAGTTTTTTAAAGTAAGAAAACAAGAAACTAATTATAACAAAGTGGTCATTGTATGGTGAATGTAGAGAATATAGACACACATATACATGCATGTACATGTGTGTATAGGTAGATTTATTTGTTGTTCAGTCATTTCTGACTCTTTGTGACCTCATTTGGGGTTTTCTTGGCAAAGATACTGGAGTGGCTTGCCATTTACCTCTCCAGCTCATTTTACAGATGGAGAAACTGAGGCAAACAGGGTTAAGTGACTTGCCCAGGGTCACACAGCTATTAAGTGTCTGAGGCCAGATTTCAACTCAGGAAGGTGATTCTTCCTGACTTCAGGCCCAGGACTATCTATTGTGCTACCCAGTTGACCTCTAAGGCCTGGAGGTATTGTTAAATGTTTTGGTAGAGGGAGTATTCACAAGAGCCATAATAATACTACTTAATAATAACAGTCACTACTGCCTGGTGGCCAACCGTCTGGTGAGAATGAACTTAGTGAGGTTGGCCCATGGATGACAAATGGTTCATTACTGGGCCTGTACTCAAAGCCTTTTTTGCTGGGTTAGAACTGCCACAGCTTAGGTTCCACTAGCATAGTCACAAAAGAATATTAGACTAGGATATTGTTAGAGGCTATAATGTTATGAAGCTTCCTCAGCTTGGCAATATTGTAACAAACAACTGATAGCTTCCAGCTATTTGGGATGGTGTTGGAGGAGTGCAGAATAACCTCCCTTCCTTCATCTGTCTCCAGCCAAGGTCATGAATTGAAGGAGCATCCTTCTGTTCATTAACAGGACAGGACCCTCTTGATTCATAGCTGTGGTCTCTAAATGAGTCATGTGGAATAGATTGAGGAGGTGGTTTTTGGTTCACTGATGGAGGAGGTTTCCCTTAATTCAAAGCTGGCTCCTTTCCTGGAAAAAATCAGAATGTAGAAGAAAAGAGATATTGTCCCTACCCTGGGGAGTAGAACTGGGGAACAGTCATGGATGCTAGCAAGAGCCTACAAGGTTAGGAGCATGTGACCTGACATGACCAGCAGTAGGAGTCAGGGCTTCAAGACCGAGGTCATCTGAAATTTTTCTCTTGACTTATCTTGTCTTCTAGCCAACCATGGAAGCAGTAGCTTCTTGGCTCTGTTCCGATCTTTCTCTCTTTTCTCTTGGGTTAAACAGAGGAGAAGAGACTGGGCTTTCCCCCTTTTCTTTCAGGTTGAGCAGAAGAGCAGATGGTTGGCCATTTACTTACATTCTCTCTAGTTTTCCTTTTTTCCCTTGGAGAGAGATGAGGAGAAGAGACATGGTCATGCTCTTGAGCCCTCTCCTTTTTTCATCTCTTCCTTGTCATTTGAAAACTCTCTCTCTCTCTCTCTCTCTCTCTCTCTCTCTCTCTCCATCTCTCTCCCTTCTTCCCTTCCTCCCTCCCTCTCTCTCTCTCACTCTCTCTCTCTCTCTGTCTCTCTCCTCTGCTCTTCTGAAAGACAGAACAGTGAGGAATATAGTGAGCTCTTCAACTGCTCTGCATGTGGATGTGAATAGAAGGTTACTCCTCTGGCAGACAGAATAGCTAGCAGTCTTTGTCTTTCCTATTCTTTCTTTGTCTCTCTCTACATGGAGTTGGGAAATCAATGTGAAATTATTTCAAGGTAGACCCCCCCACACACACTTGCTCCTCACCGGGTATCTATTATTAATATTGTCCTCTTTTCAGGAAAAATTTCATGCCTTATGTTTTTAGGATCATTGCTAAAAATTCTATTTTTTCTCATATACAAGTCATTTTTGATAGATCTGTATGTTTGTATTGAGCTAGGAATTTCCCATGGTAGCCCATGTGTTTGATAGGTCTCAACTTTTACTGGATTTATATCTTCATTATTGAGCTAATAATTTCCCCTGGTAGTCTATGTGCTTGATAGTTTCCATTAAATCTCTCTCCTTTTTTCTCTCTCTTGAGCAAAATTTATCTTTATTTCATGGGATTCAGCTTCCAGGTACTCTCATGGACTTTACCTAGAAGATCTTGCAAATATTGGTCCCCCAAAGATTTGGGGTGCAAGTAGGCTTTAAAACAATGATTAATAAACTCTTTTTAAAAAAGTAAACTTCAAAAAAATAAACTCTTTTAAATTACAATTTCCTCTCTCTTCCCTTCTCACCCATAATAATAACTAACATTTATATATCCCTTTAAGATGTGCAAAGCTTTTTTCACAGCAGCCCTGAAAGGTAGGTAGTTCAAGTATTATAACTTCCAAATTATAGTTAAGGAAACTGAGGCTCTAGCATGTTAAATAACTTGCCAGAATCATAGAGCTAGTATCTTTAGAAAATAACTTGCTAGGATAACAAAGCTAGTATCTGTCAGGATTTGAACTCGGAACTTCTGACTCTAAGTTTCATACTCAATATCACATTGCTTCTCAAGAACAGGTTCTAATTTTTTTAAATCAGTTAGTTGTGGCTAACCACCAATTAGTTAAGTCAATTAGTTTTTAAGTCAATTAGTTGAGGTTTTCTTGGCAAAGAAACTGATGTGGTTTGCCATTTTACAAATGAGGAAACTGAGTTAAGTGAGGGTTAAGTGACTTGTCCAGGGTCACACAGCTAGTAAGTGTCTGAGGTTAGATTTAAACTCAGGTCCTTCTGACTTCAAGCCTAGCACTGTATCCATTGCACCACCTTGCTGCCCTAGGTTCTAATAGTCATCCAGTTATAGCAAAGTCCCAGCCCAGACTGCTTTGTTTCTTATGGAATGTAAGATATGAGATTATCCACATGAATTGCTAAAATAGTCACAGAGGTGTGTTCAGTTCATCTGAAGGGTATTCCACTCATATGCTCTTTACATTATTGGCATTCTTCTTTCTTGAATGGGGATGTTTAAAGTTGACACTGCACATCTCAGAATCCTTCCTCATCCATAACAGTCCTCTGAAGAAGGTGATTTTCAGGATGACTGAAGTCTCAAGTCATGCCTTCCATCCTTCCTTCCTTCCTTCTTTTCCTTCCCTCCCCTGCCCTCTATACTTCATTTCCTTCAGTAAGTATCAATCAGGCTAAGCTAGGTCCTTAATACAATGCTAGGCTCAGGAGCCATAAGCATAGAGTTATTTTGGGCAGCTAGGTGTCGCAGTGGATAGAGCACTGGCCCTGAAGTCAGGAGGACCTGAGTTCAAATCCGGCCTCAGACCAAACACTTGACACTTACTAGCTGTGTGACCCTGGGCAAGTCACTTAACCCCAATTGCCTAAAAAAAAAAAAAAAAGAAGAAGAAGAAGAAAAAAAAAAGAGTTATCTTCAGCCTCTCTTATGTTATGCTGCATACATGGAAATGTCCTCTTCCCCCCCCCCTTTCTCATTTTATATTTAAGTTTAAAATTAAATAAAAATCCTGTTATCTTCCTTCAAAGAGTGATATACAATACAAAACAGGCCTGGCTAAATGGTCAGACCCAAAAAATAGTTACTGGTGGAATAATGTCAACTTGGGGGGAGATCTCTAATAGCATACTCAAAGGAAACTACATTTTGGCCTTTCCATTTAATATTCCCATCAGTGTCTTGGATAAGCTGGAGATGGCATGAGTATCAAGTTGTCCGCTGACACAAAATAGGGAGGAATAGCTAACATGTTGGATAAAAGAATCTAGAGTTAAAAAAAATTTCAATAGAATGAAATATTGGGATGAGTTGGATAACATGAAGTCTAAAAGGAATAAATACAAATATAAATACAGATACAAATATAAATAAAAATAAATCCAAAAGTCTTCAGGTGGTTTTAAGCTACTAAAGTTAGAAACCACACTAAGACTTTTGGGACACCCTGTATCAAATCCCTCACTGGAGCTAAGATATTTATTAAGGCATTAAGTATCCAAAAGACCAAGTATGAGATGGATAGCTAATACGTTGGGTGATAATCACAATTGAAAAAGATCTTGATAGGACAGATCATTGGGCTAAATATAAGAAGATGAAATGTGAAGTTGATTTTTTGAACCCATATGTAAGATTCTTAGTTCATCATCTGGAGCAGATGTTGGGGTGGGATAGTGGATTACAAACTCAATGTGAGCCAAAAGTATGATAGGACAGGCAGAAAAATTCATGTAATCATACACCAAATTAAGATAGGCATGGTGTCTCAGAGATAGTATTTCTCTGCTCGGCCCTGGGCATATTTCAGCTGAGATATTGTGTTAAGTTCTGGGGAGCCACAGTTAGAAAGGACATTGATAAACTAGAAACCACAGAGAGGAAGGTAACAAGAATGGTGCAAATCCATGTCATGTGGATGCTGGCTGATGGAACTGGGGATGTTTGGTCTGGAGGAGAAAAAACCCTGTTGGGGCAACATGGTAGCTCCTTTTGAGTACTGAGGTTCCCACACTCAGGAGGAATTAAGTTTGTTCAGGCAGAATCAGCAGCAATGAGAGGAAGTGGCAAAGAAGTAAATTTGGGTTCAATATTAAGTAAACTTCCTAAAATAAGAGTTACCCAAAGTTGGAATAGGAGGCTTTGACAAGTAGTGGGATCCCCCTCACCTGAGTTCTTCAAGCAAAGACTGTACAAGCACTTTTCAGATGTTTTGTCGTGGGAATTTATTTAGGGTATGAACGGGGCTGGAGACTTTCTGAGGTCCCTTCCAACTCTGAAATTCTGAATTTTGTGTTAGAGATCTGCTGCAACTAGGCTCTGTATGAATACACTCCAACAGGGAATCTGGAATGAAACACACACACACACACAGATACACACACATACACACACACACACACTGACCAGCAGGAAAGTGAGTACACAGTGAGCCTCCTCTACCTACTCCGTATCAGAATAAGAAAAACATTAAGTATCATCAGTATCTTAGTGATTCTGCATCACTTTTTTCTGGATGATGTCTATAATCTCAGATTTATGCAATTCTAGAACTGAACTTGGCAGGATTTGAGAGTAGAGGAGGGTGGTGGTGGTAGTGGTGGTGGTGTTACGTACCTGCCAAAAAAAACACATTTGGTTATGGAATTCTTACCCTTAAATATCCAGGCACTTTAAAAAAAACTCCATTAAGTTCTTAGATTGGGGGAAAGTATGAAAGGAAATATAACCCAGCCGCCTATTACATTACTCACAAGGATTTTCAACATTTTGTTGTTGAGGCAATTGGGGTTAAGTGACTTGCCCAGAGTCACACAGATAGTAAGTGTCAAGTGTCTGATGCCAGATTTGAACTCAGGTCCTCTTGTCTCCAGGGCCACTGCTCTATCCACTGCACCACCTAGCTGCCCCAGATTTTCAGAATTTCTACAACAAACCTCAAAGGTATTCATAAATGGATATGGATGGTCAAATCAAAGGGGAGCTCAGAACTTCAGACCACAGAAGATAGTTGTGGGAATTTCAGCCTGGGAAAGATTGAAAAAGAGGCCTAAAGGTTACTTGTCTTAGTTGGTTAGAGCTCCCTGGACAACTAGGACTTAGAACTTACTGATCAGCTCAATAGTTCTGTAAATTATTCAGATAAATATCCTTCCAGGCATAAAATATTTTTGCTTGATAAGTAAGATTTCATATGAAAGAAAAGCATGATAATATTACATGATGTAGGGAAAAGAATGCTCTATTTGGAGGAAGAAAACTTGAGTTCAAATCTCCATAGTCTGAAACCTTGGGCAAATCAGGTCCTCTGAGCCTAAGTTTCCTCATCTGTAAAATGGGAATAATACCCCACAGAGTTAGGGAGAGGGATTAGATCTATGATTTCATTGATATAGGGTGAGGAAATTCCCTCCATCCATGCAGGTGCATTGCATTTTGTAGTCTTAGAGAGTTGCTCCAAACCCTGATAATTTAGGTGACTTAAACTCTGTGGGTCACCCAACCAGTATATGTCAGAGGCAGGATTTGAACTCATATCTCCCTTTTTAAAGGCCTATCATACCATGCTACTTCATGTTGTAAGGTGTAAGGCACTATAGAAATGTGAGCAATTATTACTGGACATTTCACTAAGGATCCTTTTAATCCCTGCCTTTCTACTTTCCAATTTATTCTATGCCTCCTATACAACCGACAGCCCATTGTAATTTTGTTTTGCTATGAATAGTCAAACGACTAAACTCTTCCTTGCAAGAGTGAAAACCAGAGCTAATGATAAATGGCATTTCTCAAGTTGAGAAGAATTGCCAATGGGGATGCCACAAGGACTGGCTTTATTTATCACCCGCAGTCACACTTGGGAAAAGGTAGGAAGCAGTGCATTAAGTCAAGCTCACAGAGTATATTAAATTGAAAAGAGTACGAGCATTGAAGTGCTGAGAAACAACCAGGTTATTAATCTGTGTTATATATTTAGAAAGCTTATAAATCTAAATAGGAAACAACAGAAGGACACCTAACTCAAATAAGCCAACTCATATATCTAGGGGGAAATGGGCTGAAACATAAATATTTGATGCTAGTGAGAGACATGCAGAATGAGAAAGTGCAAAGGAAGAAGTTTCTTTGACAAAAGAGGAGGTTATTTCTCCATCTATATAAATCTGATAAAGTTATTACTGATGTTTTTGTTTATTTGAATATTTTTAATATGACACACATAAGTCATTCTTCCTATTGGTTGTCCCTCTCCCTCACAAGGAGCAGAGCTGAACATTATCAACTGATTCCTATTTTCAGGAAGAGTGAGCAGAATTTTTCCATCAGATATTTTGAGTTTGGGAAAAGGAGAATCTCTTCATATTATTCTATGGACAGGTCTACACTAGCAAATAAAAAAAAAGCAATTAACCAGACAAAGCAAACAAAAAATCCACTTTGTTTTATACCTTGGGAAATTGCAGGGAGGATATTTGGTGGGAGAGAGGAGGGAGTGGGATGAATTACTCCAATAATTGCTCCAGTTCTCCATTTTTCTTTGCTAATGTACAGCTAATTGATAATTATCTTATTGATTTGATATTAGTCAAAGATGATCTTTATTGTCACTTTTCTCTTTAAGATTATATTGTTTGGTATTTTTCAAAGGTAGTCATGCTTGAGTGCAGGGTAATGGGGTCCTGAATAGTAGGACATGAATGAAAAGAGTCAGCAACAACAAAAACAAACTATAGCCTGAGGGTTCAATCCAGCCTACTGACTGGTTTTGTACCTGTAAGTTAAGAATGTTTTTTTTTTTTTGTTGTTTTTGTTTTGTTTTTTTACATTTTTGTAATAGAAACCATTTTTAGCTCCAGGGTCATACAGAATCAGGTGGGAGAATTTGGCCTTTGACCTGTAGTTTACTGACCCCCTCCTTTAATGGATAGAGCCACAAAGACCTGGGTTCAAGTGTTGCCTCTGACAAATACTGGCATTTTGACCCTGGGAAAACCATCTAACCTCTCAATGATCTAAACAACTATCAAAAACCTTAAAAAAATTTTTTAAACAAACATTTGCCTTCTCTCCCTTTTACCTTCCCTATGAAGAAAGTATAAAACCCTAAATTTCTTGCTACAGACATGTATAGTTAAGCTAAACAAATTTCCACATTGACCATGTCTAAAAATACATGTATATATTATATGGATATATACTCTCTATCCATCTGTCTGTCTGTCTATCTGGATGGATGGCTGTCTCGATCTGTACTCTGAGTCTATCACTCTTTTATCAAGAGGGAGGTGACCTGTTTCATCATGTGTCCTCTGGAATCATGGTTGGTTACTATGTTGGTTAGAATTCCCAAGACTGAAGACTGTAAATCGTAGAGAAGATGCCAATCTGCAAAGGGAGAAAGTTTCCTTATCCAGGAGTTCCCTATACCAATAAAATCACATGTCCAGCCCTCTATCCCTAAAGACTTCAAATGAAATGATCAAACCAAGAGGTACCAGACGAGACCAAAGAGCAACAGATTAAGCAAATATGAGCAAAAAACTCCCAAGGTGGAATTAGTCTTGAGAAAATTTATTTTGACTGTTGACTTATTGATTGTCCAAGAGGGAAACTAATTACCATAGCAGAAACTTTAAGGAGTTATAGCCACCATCTTTCTGTTTTAAAAGCTGGACTGCCTTGGGGGCTGTGTGGTACACAGTCCAAAGAACAAAACCAGCATCGCAGTTTGGATAACATATACTCGTGAATGGCTCAGCGGATAGAGCGCTGGTTCTAGGGTTAGGAAGACCCAAGTTTATATCCAACTTCAGACACTTAGGAATTCACTGCATATCTGTTTGTCTTCATTTCCTCAACTGTAAAATGGAGATCATAATAACACCTACCTCACAGGGTTCTTGTGAGGATCAAATGAAATGATAATTGTACAGCATTTAGCATAGTGCCTGGCACAGAGTAAGCATTATATAAATGTTAGCTATTATTGTTATTATTGTTGTTGTTAAATGAGACATCTGTAAAGTGCTTAGAACACTGCCTGGCACATAGTAAGCACCATATAAATGATAGCTTTGATTATTGTTATTATTATTATTATTATTGTTAAATGAGGCATTTGTAAAGTGCTTAGCACAGCCTGGCACTCATTAGGCACAGAATAAATAATTGGAGAATTGAAAAGTGGTTGATGGAAATTGGAGGGAGACCTAACTCCTCTCAGCACATCCAGGCTGCTTTGTTCCTTCCTTCCCGCTTGGAATCATTCAGCTCAGTGCTAGGCACCTAGCAAACACTAAATAAGTACTTAGTTAATTGAATTGAATTTTGATCTTCCAGGGCCTCGGCCAGGAAATGAGTTCATCTCTAACATTCTTTTTACCTCTAAAATTCTGTGATCCCAAAAGGAGTATGAAAGAATATTACCTGACAAAGCCTAGTAGTTCTGCAATCTTTGAATGTTCACATATGATAAAAACACCAGGCTTAATTGCCACATTGCATCATGATAGTTTGATCATCATTCCACTGCTCTATAGTCTTCAATGACTCCCAATTGCCTCTTTGATAAGTACCAGACATCTTAGCTTGGTATTAATGCCTTTTCCAATCTTGCTTTGACCTACCTTTTGCCTTTATCTATCAGTCATATATTCCTATTCTCCCTCATGTCCCCTACCCTTCAATTAAAAAGGAATCCTCACTGTGGTCAGACATATTCTGTGTGCTTTGGCTAATGTCATTGCCTATGCCTGGAATATCCATCTGCTGACCTTCTATCCAACCTTTAAAGTCTGGCTGAAATGTCACTGACTCCATGAAATCTTCCTTGATGCCCCCCAGCATGTAGCAATCTCTCCCTCATGGCAGACCTTTCATACTTTGCTGCTACATTTATCACATTCTAATTTGTATCTTATCTATTTAAGTAGATACCTTTTCTCTCTCCAGTTACTAGTGATCTGACCTTGGGCAAGCCAAGTCTTTTAACTTCTTTCACTTCCTCCCCTCTGAAATGGGGAGTGTAAAATTTGCTCTACCCCATTCATAGGATTGTGAAGAGAAAAGAGCTCTGCAGATCATAAGGCAGCATGTTAATGGAAGCTGTTATCACAAGACTCTAGGCAGGAGCCATGCCCTTATCATTGTATCTCTCCCCGTTCCAGTAAGCTGGTTTTGCAAACATATTGAGCAAAACAGCCATTTGGCTTGCAGAGCTGGCTCTGGCTCTGGAAACACTGACCAGGGCTTTCTTCTTACCCTCCCAGCCAGTGCTAACTTCTTCTCCTGTGACACCTATCATTAGGCTGACAGAAAAGGATATGTAGGGTTGGTTCCTCAGAAACAGATTCACATGGAGATAATACAAAGGGAGGAGAGAATTTATTTCATTTCTTCAGCCCTCTGTTGGATTTCCCTACCCCTGTTAGACCTATTTCCCACATGGTTAGGACATACATTTACTTTAATGACCACTTGTCCTTTCTAAGTTTATGAAAACTTCCCCCCCTCCCCACCCAATGTAATAAACAACCAACAAAAATAAATGTGTAGGGGCAGCTAGGTGGTGCAGTGGATAGAGTACCAGCCCTGGAATCAGGAGGACCTGAGTTCAAATTCGGCCTCAGACATTTACTAGTTAGCTATGTGACCCCGGGCAAGTCACTTTACCCCCATTGCCTCCAAAATTGAAAAAAAAAATGTGTAACTTAGTGGCAGACCAGGATTAGAACCTGTGAGCCCCTCATATGTGCATGTGTTTTTCCATTAATCCTTACAATCAATGGGCACTCACTTCTGCTATTTCCTCTGAAATAGTCTGACTCCTGAGTGTTTGGGATTCCTGTAGTACATGGTTCCATTACAGCTGGAAAGGGAAAATGCAACTTGAAAATCAGAGAGAAAGCCCTTTGCTGTGGATGCTTCCCCATCGCCCCATCCTCTGTGTCTGGTCTAGCTACTCTGCAAATCTACATTTTAGTAACAAAGCCCAAATGGATCCCACTCTTCTTTGACTGTTTGGATGTTTTCAGCAGTATCTGTTACCTCCCTTGAGCCTGACCCAGAGCTGTCTAGTACACTTGTAGTGTCTGTGCCAGAAATAAAATGCCACCAAGGTCAGAGGAGGCTTAGTTCCCCAAGAGAACAAAGACCTATCACAGAAAACACATGAACACACAGACTTCAGCCTAAACTTTTCATAGCAAAGGCAGAGTTAATTCTTTCCTTGAATTTGCTTGATTGGAAAACAAAAAAAAATCTTGATTAGGTAGATTAAATTCATAATGATGATTCTCTTCTCTAGCAAATGAACTTTAGAAATATGATGCTGGATTTCTTACTAAATTGAAACTATTACCTAAACAGATAGGGGAATTCAATTCCATCCCATTTGATTCAACAAACATTTAATAAGTTCAGGCTGTTTACAAGGCACCATGCTAAGCTCTTGGGGTACAATTTAGCATTTGTTAAGACTGTGAGCTCCTTGAAAGGAGAGAATTTTTCCACCTTTCTTTCTATCTCCAGAGCTTAGCACAGTGCCTGGCACATAATAGGCACTTAATAAAATGTTGACTGACTAAATAATGATAATAGATAACTGACTAATTACAAAGATGAAATGAAATAGTCCCTGTACTCAGATGCTCTAAGGAGCTTCCTTTCTATACTGATAAAAAAATACAACATATAAACAAAATAAGTATGAAGTAATTTGGCGGAGGGGGTACTGACAACCTGGGGGCTGTGGAATCAGGAAAGGCATCTAGAGCAGGGGTAGGAAACCTGTGGCCTCGAGGCCACGTGGGGCCCTCAAGGTTCTCAAGTGAGGCCCTTTGACTGAATGCAAACTTCATGTTCTGTGAGGTTTGGATTCAGTCAAAGGGTAGCACTTGAGGACCTAGAGGACCACAGATGGCCTCAAGGCTGCAGGTTCTCCACCGTTGATCTAAAGGCATCTTGTAGATCAACCTTGAAGGGTTCCAAGAGGTGGAGAAGAAGAGGGAGAATGTTCTAGGCATAGAGGACAGTTTGTGCAAAGGTAGGAGATAGAATGACGTGTACAGGAAACAGAAATTAGGTCATTTTGGCTAAAAGTCAAGAGTGCATGAAGGTGACCAATACAAAGGGAGGTAATATGGTTTAGTGAAAATGGCATAAGATATGTTGTTAATAGGACACAATTCTGCCAGTTCTACCTGGGGACTTTTGATAAATCACTTGCCCTAGTTTCATTATCTGTAAAATTAGGGGGTTGGATTGGATGAATTCCACAGTCCAAAGATATCAGGCCCAGTTTATTTGCAAATGAGGAAACTCTTCTGCACATTCTCTATCTCCTGATTCCAGGAGTTTTCATTGTCTGTCTCAGGAATGCACTCCCTCCTTATCCCTGCCTCCTACCTTCCCTGACTTCCTCAAAGAAATCTCAGCTGAAATGCTACATTCTGCAAGAAACCTTTTCCTTAATCTTATAATAATAAATATATAATATAATATATAATAATAATAAACTTCCAGTTTATCCTTATATGTCTTGTTCATACCTAATCATCTGCACATTGTCTCTCCCATTCAAATATGAACTCCTTGGGAACAGGGAATGGTTTTTGCCTATCTTTGTATCCTCAGTATTTTGCACAATGCCTGGCGTGTAGATAGTGGGCTCTCAATCAATGCTAGTTGACTGACTGCAGTTTTGGGTTTTCCTGCTTGCAGTTGGAAGTATCCTGGAAGGACTTTCTGTTTCTTATCCCAAAGTTTATTCCATTTGTGCCTCATGTGTATATGAAAAGGAATTTCTTAAGCTTTTAGAAATAATTTTATGGGTAAAACAATGCAAATAAATCTGACCCCATTTGCTTATTTCTGATAGAAACATAGAAAAAAAAAACCAATGACAGAAGGGGCAGCATTGTGTACTATAGTAGAAAAAGCACTGTACCTGGAGTCAGAAATTTGGGGTTTGAATTCTGACACTTACTCTCTGTGTGACTTTGGGGAAGGAAGGTACTCTGTCTGAGCCTTAGTTTGTTTATGTATAAACTGGTGATAATAAATCTTGTCCTTCTTCCTTTACAGGGTAAAGAAGGTACTCCATAAGTGTCAAAGCTCTATAGGAATAGGTGTCATTGTTGGGTGTGCTGATTAGCTTGGGTCTAATCATTGGCATATTCAGATTCTGGGATCCAAACAAATATTTTGTAAAAGGTCCTTTGCCCTTTGTTAAATGCAAAATGACCAGCTCTGCAGTGCAGAAGAAGTGCTTTCCTTTACACCCTTCGCCTTTCCCACAAATAATGGGATGCTTGAGTAATACTCACACCTGTGGGTTCTGGAAGTGTGGATATCCCAGACCTGCTCAACTGTGGACAGGGATTTATTTAGCTGCCTTAGTCCTTCCAAATTCTATATGGTGCGACAGGGCACGATACTTGCCACAGATACTTAAAGGATCAGGCAATCAACAGTAACATTTACTTGTAGCACACAGAAGCATGATGCTCTGCAAAGGAAAAAACTTTGCCCTTAAGGAGAGGGCAAGTTAAGCTGCTCATGTAAACATAAGCATCTAAAGAAAGATATTTGAATAGACACTCAACAAATTTGTTGTTGACTTGTTTCAGTCACGTCCAACTCTCTGTGACCTCATTTGGGGTTTTCTCAGCAAAGATATTAGAAGAGTTTGTCATTTCCTTCTCCAGCTCATTTTAGGATTGGGAACTAAGGCAAGTGGGGTTAAGTGACTTGCCCAGGGCCACACAGCTAGTATCTGAGGCCAGATTTGAACTCAGGAAGATGAGTTTTCCTGACGCCAGGCCCAGCTCTCTAGCCATGTTGAGCAATTTAGCTGCCCCATCTCATATGCTCTCTGTTAATTTTTTCAAAACCTAAGTCACTGCTTTCCTTTAAGATTCTTCTGTGAATCAATAAACAGATGAGTTCTATCTAGGCAACCTAATTCACAATTCATAATTCACAATAATTTAGCCTTTACAATAAATCTCTACAATTATAATTCTATTTATTTCCATATCTCATGTCTGTATGTATTAGGGTTCTGTCTATTAGATTGAACTCCAGTGAGAAACAGTAGAAAGCATGATTTATTTCAAATGGGAGGCTGGTTCGAATCCCAGCTCTTCCACTTACTACCTGTGTACCCCAAGGCAAGTCAATGAACTGCTTTGGGACTCAATTTCCTTATCTATAAAATGACCTCGTTGAACTAAGAGGATCTCTAAGTTCACTTGTAGATACCAGAGGTGAGTGGATTGGAGCCAGCTTGACCTAGCTTAGAAAGGTCAATTGTTATCTTTTCAGCATGAGCATTTACACCTTGGAAATCAGAAAACACTACCAATCAGGGTTCGATATATTATTCTGTCACCTATCTAAAGATAAAGATATAGATTAAGATATCTGTCTAAAGATATCTAAAGATAAAGATATCTGTCAACTAACTAAAGAAAGTGATGGAGAAAATGTTAATGTAATTAAACTTAAAAGTGAGTCTTTTTTTTTCTTTTGGCTCTAAATATATTTTCTTTCAAGGGGCTAAAACTGTTGGAACTTCCTCATGTCCATATAACATGAATACTCAGTATCTTATAGCTAAGTTTATTTTCCATTGTATTTGAACAGTCACAAATGAATAGCAAAACTCTTGAATTCAGTTCACCTTTCCTTGAATTATACATTATAACAGTATAGGTTTGTGCTGATTTTCTTTTTTAAGTCCCTTAAATGTAGCACTACTTTTTAAAAAGGTACAATTTGATCGTCACATGGTATAGTGAAAATAGTACTGTATTTAGAGTCAAGAGATTTGGTTTTGAATATTGTTTCTGACACTTGTTCTGACCCCAAGCAAGTCAGCTAACCTCCATAAGCCTCAATTTTCTCAATCTGTAAAATGGGGATAAATAATACTTATATTACCTACCTCACAGGACTGTTAAGAAAAATGCTACATCCATGTATGTTACCATAATTGCCATAGGCCTTCAAAACCACAGACCTGAAACAAATTTCTAGAGGTCAGCTAGTCCCACTATCCGTCTCAACTCCACCTAAACTCTCTGAGACAAATGGCTGTTTATAATAAAACATCCCTAGGGATGGGAATTGCTCAAGTATATTTCAATTTTAAGTGTACTTTCCCCCCCAGGATCCAAATCTCTCCACAATGCAGCCCCAACTTCCTTTTCCAAACACATATCTTAGTACTCCCCAGTATGGCATCCTTGGCAGTCAGCTCACTGCCTCTGACTATACCCAATACCTTTCCTGCCTTTTCTACACTGTTAACTTTGCCTGGAATGAGCTCTGCCTCTTCATTAAATCTTCCCAGTTCTCCAACATCCAGCTCATGTCCCAGCCTCTCCATGAAAGCTTCGCTGTGCTCTCCAGCCCACAGTGATCTTTCTTTCTCCTGACTTCCTAGCATCACCACATCAATCATAGGGCACCTATTATATATCATCTTCCGTCGTTAACTTTTTATATGTCTACGCGTCCTGTATTCCTAAAATTCCACAGTGTGTACCAGTTCTTTTTAGAGAAAGCTATTGTCGAGTCTCAGGACTACTTTGAGGTATTAAGTTCATTTCAGGCGGTGCCCTCATCTTAAGTTTGTACCAGTTTTTTTCTGGAATAATCAAAATCCATAGTAGAATCTCAGGACCATTTAGACCATTTTCAGGCAGTACCCCCATTTGAAGGTTCTTCTAATCCCTTCCAAGTGTTTTACCATAGTAAATGGCCAATTATTTGCTGACTGATTTGAAAACAGGAAGTTCTTCTTGCGGTTAGCATGAGTACCTTTTAACTTCAATGTAAACTTGGATCTTCTAGTTATGAAGGAAAAAACAACAACCCAGTCCAAAGGCTTCCTTATAACATGTGAAGAAAACAATGTATTGAGTTGTATGTGGACCTTCAGGATACCATGATGATGTTAAACCCTTGGGAGACATTCCTCAGTGCCAGGCCAGCTGCCCATAGCTTACTTTCTAGTCTCCTTTCTCCAGTGCCCTGGAGGGACTTCGTCTCTCTTGGTCCACTGCCACTGATCACCTGAGTCTCTTCCTTTTTTTTTTTTTGATTTCTCTAACGTCAGTCACACACCTTTTTAGGATCCCTGAATAGAAAGCTTCTGACTTTCATAGGGTTTGTCCCCATTTAAGAACTTGCTGACCATCTGAGCATCATTCCTAAGTCTCAGAACATTGATCCCAAGTTCAGTGTCTGATCTAGCCCTTCCCATCTCAGTTATACAGATGTAACAACTTTCCCAGATTTACTCTGATGACTCATTTCTCAAAAAACTGCTAAGGAATTTTTTTTCCCACTAGACTTCCATCAATATAAATTTACAAGAGAAAATATTTTAAGCATATGGTAATAATAGGCAGCTTAGTGGTGCATTGGATAGAGGGTTGGTCTTGGAATTAGGAAGACCTCTGAGTTCAAGTCTTGCCTTAGACACTTATTAGCTATGTGACCCTGAGCAAATCACTTGACCTCTCTGCCTCAGTTGTCTCAACTGTAAAATGGAGATTATAATAACGTGTACCTCCCAGGGTTGTGAGGTAATATTTGTAAAGTGCTTTGTAAACCTTAAAGTCCTCTATAAATACAATTCCCAGTAGATACGACTTTCTCACCAATTATTCTTTCCTTTTCAATTCTTCAGTCTATAATAACAGATCCTTCATACTTTCCCCCTTGATCTTATTTTCTTGCCATTTAAAATGTATATTTATATTTGTATCTATGTATGTATACACATATATGTTTATATTTGTATGAGTATATATATGTGTGTATAAATATGTATGTGTATATATAGTATATATATATTTGCCTCACCTTCCACATGAGGCCATTACTCATCACCCTCAAGTTGTTAGACCCTATCCCCTAAAACTGGGGCCAGGTAGGTGGTGTAGTGAATAGAATGCCCAGCCTGCAGTCAGGAAGACTCATCAGACACTTACTAGCTGTGTGACCCTGGGCAAGTCACTTAACCCCATTTGCCTCAGTTTCCTCTTCTGTAAAATGAGCTGGAGAAGGAAATGGCAAACCACTCCAGCATCTTTGCCAAGAACACCTCCAATGGGATCACAAAGAGTCAGATGTGACTGAACAACAACATTCATCCCCTGAAATGACCTTGTACTTATTTTACATATACTTTTTCTATAGTTAAATGCATACGTGTTACCCCAATAGAATGTAAGCTTCTTGAAAACAGGCACTGATCCCTTTTTATGTTTATAACCCTTATAGTGAGTTTTCTTGGCAAAGACCCTGGAGTGGCTTGCTATGTCCTTCTCTAGCTCATCTTCCAGATGAGGAAACAGAGGCAAACAGGGTGGAGTGATTTGCCCAGGGTCAGACAGCTAGTAAGCGTCTGAAGATGAATTTCAACTCAGGTCTTTCTGACTCCAGGGCTAAGCACTCTATCCACTGTGCCATCTAGCCACCCACAATAGCTGCCCACTCATATACAACTTGCTTCAATGTAATTTCAAATCTGGAAAGGAGATAATCTTGCCTGAATCCTGTATAAATGGAAGTAAAAATTATGGGACTAAGAAGATTGTGAAACCTTCCTTCCTAGAAATGCCCAGAAAGAGACAAGACAGCCAGTTGTCTGGGATGATTCAGGTGTGACTTCAGCCCAATAACTCTAGGTATTTTATCTCCTCTTCTATTTCAGCAAAAGGTTTCTCTCCCTTTTCAAGAATGTCATATTTTTTTTCTCTGGAAGTCTTCAGGCTTCTATTTTCCAAGTATTTCACAGTAGCTGCAAATGTTTAAACTGGCCATGAAGTAATATATTTCAAAGAAAAAAGATGAAATAGAGGTTTTCCAGAAGAATTAATTAGCTCAGGGATTAAGAGCTTAGCAAAGCAGGTAAAATACATTGGGGTTAAATTTTTTCTTAGAGAGTCACAGACTCAACTCTAGAAGAGACATCTGGGGTCATCAAATGGAGCTTTCTGATTTTATAGATGAGGGCCCTAAGCCAGGGAAGTTAAGTGGCTTACTGGTCCAGGGTCACACAGGGAGAACATGTCTGAAGGAAGTATGAACTCCGGGCCTGTGACTGCAGGACCAAAGCTTTACTCACTATTGCATGGAAAAAAAAATAATTCCTTGGATGATGCGGGGCAGGGATGCGAGATGCAGTAGTTATCTTTAAGTATTCTGAGCAATGCCATATGGCAGAGAGATTAGACTTGTTCTTTTTGGCCCCAGAGTAAAGAACTAGAAAAAATGGGTGAAAGTTTCAGAGAGGCAGATTAGGATTTGAGTTTACTATAAAGAAAGAACTTCCTAATAATAACAAAAATGGAAAAATAGAATTGTCTCATGAGGTAGTGAGTTCCCTATCATTGGGAGTATTTAAGTGAATACTTTCTGTAGTAGAGCTGGGGGATATCAATCAATTAATAAGCATTTATTAAACACCTACTAGGTTCCTGGCACTAAGAATAAAAATTTAGAAGTAAAGTAGTCCGTACCCTCAAGGAACTTAATAGGATAGTAAGGTAGTGGGTGAGACTTTCGAGTATGAGTTGGCTTAGATGACTTTTGGGGTCCCTTCCAACTTTGAGATCTTGCAATTTATTTTAGTCATGAACAATTTTTTGAGATAAGTTTAAAGTGCAAGCAGGTATTATGGTCCTGTGCTGATTTAAATGACTACTATAAAGATTAATCACCTCAAAAGATTCCTTCAAAGGACTTTTCCAGCCTAAGGTTACATGTTAATATTTTAAAAGCAATTACAGTTTTAAAGGTGTTTCCAGTTTAGAAGAATGTTTCACCATCTTCTAAAAATGATCATTTCACTTTTCTCCAATTGACACAGACAATCTCAGAACATTTTTTTTAGAAGCCAGAAGTTGAAATATATTCTTTGACTACAGAGTCAGTCCCCACAGTAGGGAAGGAAGATGATCAGAGACCTGCCCAGGGACCTCCTGTAGAGATTCATACAAAGAGAGAACGGACCCTTCTTCATGGTCAAATGCAGAACTGCTCCCCAGGAACACCACAGCCCTAATGAGGCACTCTGGATGGAAAGTCAAGGTTTGTGGATGTAACCACCATAGAGGTGCTGACAGCTGTCATGGTTGGGATGGCACAGATGGCCAAGAGGATTATTCCTACCCTGGTGCCCGAGGGCTTTTTTCTCCGCTAGAACAGAACCATCTCACTGTCCTTCCCACTCTTTCCCAAGCCCTTGTCAAAAACAATTCAGGTGTACTGTTTAAAAAAAAAGCAACGAAATACTAACAGTTATAAAACACTTTAAAATTCACAATCACCTTACAGACATTATTTCATTTGAACTTTACAATACCCTCTTTGAGTTGGTACTTTAGGAGGTATTTCCCCCATTTTACAGTTGAGGAAACTGAGTCCCAGAGAAGTTAAATGACTTACTCATGGTCACATGCTAAGTGCCAAGAGGTCGAATTTGAACCCAGGTATTTCCCAATCCCAGTTCCAGAGCTTTTTTCTGGTAGAGCACTAACTTTGGAGGTAGAGGAGCTGGGCTTGAATCCTGCCTTTGACCTTATCTGTAAGACTTTGGTCGAATCACTTAACGTCTCTGAAATTCAGTTTCTTCATTTATTAAACGAAGGGCTTTGTCTAGATGGCTTCTCAAGGTCCCTTTCTGTTTCTAAACAGAAGATTCTATGATCCTGTTTTATATCATTTGTGGATATATCATATCCTCTAAAGCTCCAAGAGGAGTTTATCTGATTTTTAATAGTAATTACAGCAGTTACAATGATGTTCACATTTACAGGGTACTCCATTCACTGCTACAGAATGTCTACCTTTACAGCAACTAATGCTATTTATCTAAAGGATTTTAATTTGGAGTCAGAGAGCCTAGGTTCAGTTCCCAGATTTCCCATTTATGACCTCAGTGACCTTGAGCAAGTTATTTAAATTCATTGGAACTCTGTTTCCTCATTTGAAAAAATGAAAGAGTTGGACTTTGATAGTCTCTGAGTTCCCTTTTAGTTCCACGTCCTGTGATTCTATAACACAGAAAATTCATTTATTATTTAAAGAAAAAGAAAAACCAAAATACAAATGGACAACCCTGACCTGTGGTATCATTGGCATAAGAAACTTCCAATAAGGCTACTCCTTCCACCAATCTGCGATTTATAATCTTAGAGTTGTTTCTGGGGGGCACAGAGAGGCCCAGTTCATGTCAGTGGTGGAACTTGAATCTGGGTCTTCCCGACTACAAGAATGCCCCACTTCCTCTCCCAGGCCCATGCTATCGTGTAGCAAAAACCACCTAATGTGCTGAAAGTATATTCATGGACCGTATTCTTACTTCCTTCCTAAACAATGTGGGAAATGTACAATTCTGCAACCGAAGGGAATCATTCATATTTCTTCACTCCTGGTTCCCTCGCCCATAAATCCACTGAACCAATTTAGCATCATGCTTATATGTGTGATTAACATTCTCATTGTAACTCATGTAGTGATGGGATGTCATTGTTGGCAACTCATCTGGGACTTGTCAGCTGTGGAACAGATGCAGTGCTCTCCTAGCTGAGGAACAATAGCACAGTGAGGACCAGAATGCTCTGAGACATTCAGTGAAATACACCACAGAAGAGAGAAGGCAGAAAAATAAGAGGCCCATGCTAATAGAGTGCAGTTACTTTGGTGGGGGCTTATCACATACTATTAGCACACAGTCTCAATCCTAACCGTCCCCTTCAAACATACAAGAGAGAAAGGGTACTACCTTCTCAAAAACAGAGGTAAGAAAGTCCTCTCCTTGTAGAGGAAATCCAGAAGCCTTTTTTCCAGAGGAGAATCATTTCCCTAGATTAGGGGACGGAAACTTATGACATGTACATCAAAAACTGGCAAAAATCAGTGAACCAAATTTGTCTCCGAAGAGGAGATGAGATGATGCAACTCCTTTTCTTTGTAGAGGTGGCAGATTATGATGCAATACTGCATGGATGGTCCGACTCAGACAACGTGTGGATTAGTTTTGCCGAAAAACTTTTCTTTTCTTTTTTTTTTTTTAGTTACAAATGTTGGCTCTTTGGATGGGAGAGGAAGGAGAAATATATTTGGAAATTAAGGTGATATAAAACAAAAACAGTCCAAAAAGACTCAGTCAATTCATAGACTCTCCTCCTTGGTTACCACTTCCCCTTCCTACCCTCACTGCAAGAGCTGCACTGCAGACCACCCTGCCCCTTACCTTTTCACAACCAAAGAACCATGGTTGGAAGTTGGCACTCCACTAACAAAAGATTACCTTCAATTCAGTCAGTTCTGAGTCTGTACTGTGACCATATTTGGAAAATATCTGGCTGTGAAATGACGGCCCTAAACTTTGGGGAGAGTTTGGTTTTATATATAATGCTCTTGAAAAGTGATCCTATTCTTGACCCCAGAGGAGGAAATATTCTCTCCTATTTGTTTAAATCTCTGAAAGACATCTAGTTGGAGATTAACGACCATCTGTCCTTCCCAATGTGGGAACAAGAACTGGGTTGATACTTTAATGTCAAAACATATATTATAACTTTTAATTTTATTAAAAATATTCTGAGATTTTTCTGTGTTACAGAATCATAAGATATATAGCGAGAAGGGAACTCAGAGACTATCAAAGTCCAACTCTTCAGTTTTTTCAAATAAGGAAACAAGAGTTCCAATGAATTTAAATAACTTGCTTAATGTCACTGAGGTCATAAGTGGGAAATCTGAGAACTGAACCTAGGCTCTCTGACTCCAAATTCAGTGCTCTTTTTCAGAGAACCATGTTATCAAATAACAACAAAGTGAAAATATGTTTTTCAGAAGATGGAACTACATTTTGCCTGGCTATAGCAACACATATTTTTTAGTTCTTTTATTAATTTATTTTTACTTTTCAACAATCACTTCCATAAATTTTTGAGTTTTAAATTTTTCCTCACCCTCCCTCCCCAAGATGGCATGCAATCTAATTTAGGCTCTACATATACATTCCTATTAAACATATTTTCACATTAGTCATGTTGTAAGGAAGAATTAGAACCAATAGGAGGAACCACAAGAAAGAGGAAACAAAACAAAACAGAAGAAAAAAAAGAGCAAATAGTATGCTTCAATCTGCATTCAAACTCCATAGTTCTTTCTTTAGATGTGGATAGCATTTTCCATCATGAGACTTTTGGAGATGTCTTAGATCCTTGCGTTGCTGAGAAGAGCCAAGTGTATCAAAGTTAGTCATCACACAACGTGGCGGTAACTGTATAGCAACATATTCTTGTTAAAAGGAAAAGAAATAAGAAAAAATGCATTATTGAAAGTGAAACTACTTGCTCAAAAATTAATGTTTTAAAGAGGGATTTAAAAAATTTTGCCCAAATTATTTCATGTGTCTGCTATGATCTGGACTCCTTCATCATGGCCACATTATGTGTTGGTAGACCATTAAGTGCACACATACATTTTTCAGAAACAAAAAGATCTTTAAAAAGATTGAGAAAACTCTGATCGAGGCAATGATCCAAGACAATTCCAAAGAACTCATGATCAAAGTGCTATCCACTTCCAGAGAGAGAATTGATGAACTCTGAGTGTGGATTGAAGCATACTTTTTTTTTGCCTTATTTGTGTGTGTGTTTTCTTTTGTAGCACAGCTAATATGGAATTATGTTTTGCGTAACTTCACATATATAATCGATATAATATTGCTTGCCTTCTCAAGGGAGGGCGGAGGGGCAGGAAGGAGGGAGAATTTGGAACTCAAAATTTAAAAAAATGAATGTTAACATTTTTTTGCATGTAATTGGGAAATATTTAAGGAAATAAAAAAATTTTAAAAAAAGAATTGAGCAACTGGATCTGCTCTCTATTAACAAAGTGCTGCTGAACAGCTTCAGACACCAAATCATTTGAAACTCACCCTTAAAAGGATGGGAATGCTAATCCCTCTTGGAAACCCACTGACAAGGGAATATTGTGCTCCTTGGCAGAGAGAGGCACCATGCTTGGGTGGGGACTTGGACGCCTGACTGCCGCAGCATCACCTGCTATTCTAAGAGCACCCACATGCAACTGACAGCAGCTGTTTCTTTGGAACATGAAGAATATGATATGCTTTAGAGTGAAGCCCCGGAGAGAACAAATCTAATGGACCATGTGAAACAAAGAGATGTTTTTTGAAAGAGTTCAAGCAGAAATTTTAAACTTGCCTGCTTTCCTCCCCGCCTCTGGGAGGTAGCAAGGTACAGTGGAAAGGGCACTCACTGACTTTGGAGTCAGGGGACCTGGGTTCAAATGCCACCCCTGCCATTTATTACCTTTGTGACCTCGTCAAACCAATTAGCTTTCTGGGCCTCAGTTTCCTAATATGCAAAAGAAGAAGGTTGGACTGGATGTGCCTTCCAGTTCTATGAACCTATGAATGCTTCTTAGAAGTCTGACACCAAGTCGTACCCAAGACCATTGGTCAAGGTTCATGGTATCTTTCAAGAGAATCACTCTACCTACCTTCCCAGCCTGAAACAGATACAAGGTTACCAACTCTTTGGCAGGAACATCAAACCAAGCTCTGGGAAAGGCTTTTCTGGGATTGCTTTTCTAAATACTCTGGGCATCATGCATGCTGAAATAAAACCCAGGTTGGGCAAAATTAACAATAGTTAATAATAACAATATATAGCTAATATTTATATATGGTATGCTATATTTTTCAAAACACTCTTCATAAATTAATCAGTGTATATAATCAGAGCTAATAGAGCCTAGAGATCATCTAGTTCAAATTTCTCATTGTACAGATGAGGAAATTGAGACTGAGAGAACTGATAATGAGGAGCCCAAGGTCACAGAGCCAGCTAATGGTAGAGCCCAGACTGGATGGAACCCATGTCTTGATGCCCAGCTCATTCCAATACACCATATTGCTGCTCAAGAACTCTCGTGGACTTAGCAAATACAAAGTTGTTGTTGTTGTTGTTGTGAAGTACTAAAATAAAGACAACAGTATTTTTCATCCAAGTGTGCAAAGTACCTCTGTTTTAGTACAATAGTAAGAGTGGGAAGAACAGGGAAATGTATACTGACAAAGTCTCAGGGCCTCTTAAGAAAAGTGGTGAAAGGCTGTTGTTATCGATCCATGAGCTTCAGAGGACAATTCCAAGTGCTGGTAATCATTCTCTGATCGAGAGACTTCCTCCTTTCCCCTACCTCGGCCCCATAGTTCAGTTGTTCTGCTGCTGCATGTCTGATTACTAGGAATCCAGATAAAGACCTAGGCAGTGCTCAGACACAGCAAGACATCTGGGGTCTTCATCAGGTTTTGGAATTTCTTGGGAATGTTTCTCTTTTTGTAACACTGTTTAGTCATTTCCAAATCTTCATGACCCCATTCTGGGGTTTCCTTGGCAGAGATACTAGAGTGGTTTGCCATTTCTTTCTCCAGCTCATTTTACAGGTGAGGAAACTGAGGCAAACAGGGTTAAGTGACTTGCCCAGGATCACACAGCTAGTCACTGTCTGAGGTCAGATTTGAACTCAGTAAGATGAGTTATTCCTGACCTCAGGCCTGGCACTCTGTCCATTGTACCATTGCTAAATACTAATAATAATAGCTAGTATTTATATAGCACCACCTATGTGACAGGCACCATGCTTAGTGTTTTACAAATATTTTCTCATTGGATCTTTACCACAACCCTGGGACATAAGTGCTATTATTATCCCATTTTACAACTGAGGAAACTGAGGCAAACAGAAGTTAAGTGACTTGCTCAAGGTCATAGAGCTAGTAAGTATCTAAGGTTGGATCTGAACTCAAGTCTTCCTGATTCCAAGCCCAGCTTTGCCACCTAGCTGCCTACTTCATTCTCCATCCCATTACCTCAACCTTGGGAATGACTGCATGCCCATCTGTTTTCTCTAGTGAAATCTTTTGAGTCTGTTTTGCTGTTAGTTGACCCACCTGGGACCCTGGGTCCGTAACTAACCAATGCATTTATGTAGTCAAGTCAGTGGAAGGTTTCTGCTTCGTTGAGGGTTCTGAGTTAAAGGTGCCAGTAGGTGCTAGTCATGTGACTCCTGTTCCCAGGCTAGCCCATTCCACATGACTTTCACACTAGTGTTCCTTTTCATCCTATTTCCAGGCCAGAATATTTCACAAGAAGTTGTTTAGTTCAGTTCTCCATAGTAAGGTCTGAACTACAATATAGTAACACCAGAAATGACAACTTTAAAGTTTCTCAGTGAAGATTTCAGAACCCTCTGGAGAAACTCATCTCAATTATCTATTAAGGATTTCATTTATTTATTATTTTTTACAGAGAATATTTAAAACTTTCATTTTGTATCAGTTAATTTCCTCTATTTGAATCTAATCTATGGCACTATTTTAAGCCCATTCCCTCATCTAGCCCCGATGGTGATAAACAACTGGTCCCTATTTTCTGTGAAAGGGGCTTACATATGTATGAACATCATTATGAAATCACTGTTCTACATTCAAAGACAAAATTAATTCTTAACTGGCTACAAATCCCCACTCCGTGCTCTGACACATACTATCTTTTGTTTCATTATCCATGCATTCATGCAACCAATTTATTGAGCACTTATTACATGCAAGAGAGGCAGTGTGGCACAGTAGTTAGAGTGCTGAGCTCAGAGCTAGGAAGACATGAGCTCAAGTCTTGCCTTAGTCGAATACTGGCTGTGTGACTGTTGGGAAATCACTCATGCTCCCAGTGCCTAGACATTGCAAAGACATTGCCAACCTGCATTGAGTTTCCTCCCCAGAAGGTCCTCATGCCAATGAAATCACAGGTCCACTTTCTATCTCTATTATAGGCAAGACATTGATCTAGATGCTGTGAAGAATGCAAAAATGTATATGGTCCCTGCCCTCTGTGAACTTATAATCTATAAAGGGCAGCTAGGTGGGTACAGTTGGATGGTGTCAGACTTGGGAGTCAAAGAGACTTGAATTTAAATCCTACCTCAGATACTTACTAGCTGTGTGACCCTGGGCAAATCACTTAATCTCTGTCTGCCTCAGTTTTTTGAACTGTAAAAGGGGTGTGTGTGTGATAATAGTGCCAAACTCCCAGGGTTATTGTGAGTACAAACAAGGTAACATTATACCTTTGTAAATCTTTTTTTTTTCCTTTTTAGGCAATTGGGGTTAAGTGACTTGCCCAGGGTCACACAGCTAGTAAGTGACAAGTGTTTGGTCTGAGGCCAGATTTGAACTCAGGTCCTCCTGACTTTAAGGCCGGTGCTCTATCCACTGCACCACCTAGCTGCCCATACCCTTGTAAATCTTAAAGCATTATATAAATGCTAGGTAGCTATTAAATAATAACCACAAAATCTTCTAGATTAATGACCAAGATGTTATTCTATGGGACCTAGTATGTTTCTTCATGTCTACTCTGCTTCTGCTGCTGCCACAGCTTTTGAATCTCTCAATTATGGATACCATAAAGAAGAAAGAGAAAGAGAAAGGAATGAGCATTTATATAGTGCTTACTATGGAGAAGGTTCTGTGCCAAATGCTTTACAAATATCTCACTTGATCCTCACAACAACTCTTAGTTGTGAGATAAGTGCTATTGTTATCATCCTTATTTTACAGATGAGGGAACTGAGGCAGAGGTTGAGTGACTTGCCCAAGGTCATGCAGCTAGTAAATGTCTGAGGCTGGATTTGAACTCAGGTCTCCCCAACTCCAGGCAGAGTACTCTACTGTGTTGCCTAGTTGTCTCTAAAGACATATATAGAAAATAGAAGAGGTAGACAAAGAACTGGAACCTGGGGGCCTCCCACCTCATCAGAACCCAGACATTTATATCTAAGTTTTTGGTTGGTACTGAATAGATCTAACAAAAACATTTCTGTTATCCTGTCCTAAGCTATGGTGAACTTTAGAGTATTTATAAATATACTTTAATGTCAGATTTTTCTTTCCTTTGAAGAGGAAATGTAATCTTACTTCAAATACAAATATCTACCTAAGGGAAAGCAGTCTTTCTGAAACATGGGAGAGGGGGAGTGGGGTTAAGTTGATTAGGCTGAGAATGAAATACAATCTGTATTTTAAGTAAGCAATTAAACGATATTCAGTTGAGCTGATCTTCCACCCTGAATTCCCACAAACCGAACAAAAGCCTTTGGCAGAAAGAAACTTTAGTAGAAAAAGCAGCTTAGGAGAGGGAATGCTTTTAGTTGTAAACTTCTGGAAAATATGGATAAAAACAGGTTTTCTATTACTGTTCTCCCACCAGCTGTTGTGGCCCATGCCTGTAATCCCTGTTACCAGGGAGGCTAAGGCTGCTGGATGGCTGGGGCTCAGGAGTTATAAATGGCTAAAGGGCTCAAGCTGATAGGGTGCATGCACTAAGTTTGTCATGAGTATGGCGAGCCCCCAGGAAGGGAAGTGGGGCACCAAGTGGCCAAAAGAGGGCCAAACTGGCCCAGCTTAAAAAACTGAGCTGGGCAGGGGCAGCTAGGTGGTGCAGTGGATAGAGCACCGGTGCTGAAGTCAGGAGGACTTGAGTTCAAATGTGACCTCAGACCAAACACATGACACTTACTAGCTGTGTGACTCTAGGCAGTCCCTTAACTCCAATTGCCTAAAAATAAAAACAAACAAACAAAAAACTGAGCTGGATAAGGCTTCCATGCCCATCAGCAGTAGGGTTGACTCCTGTGTACCTTGCATTTCCAGGGTGGGAGACACAGTCTTTAAAAGCAAATGAGCAGCCTCAGACACTTGACACTTACCAGCTGTGTGACCCTGGGCAAGCGCCTTAACCCTGATTGCCTCACCAAAAAAAAAAAAAAAAAAAAAGGAAATGAGCAAATAAATTCGAATAAAATGAATACATAAAAGAATAAATAGATTCTCCCTTCACTACATTCATCCCTACCCATGAATACCTTAATGCCAACCATACAATGTGCTATCCACTTTTGAAGATTCCTTTAAGGAGCCGAGAGGCTTATATTCTGTGATAAAGCAAAGGATTCTTTTTCTCCCACAATCCACCAATGTTACCTTGTCAAACTAAGTATTAAGCATGAGTTATGATTCCTACATAGTTATTTTAAAAGGGTCAGTTACTCCTTTTTGTCCACATTGATTTTCTCTCCTCCAAGCAAAGTTCCCTTTGATGTCATGGATTACTGAGCCCAGAGGACAGCTTCATTTCTCTCTCATGTTCTTCACACTTTGATGCCAAAGCCTCAAAAGTCTCCACTCCGACAAATTTGAGGGACTAGGTTTTTGTGTGGCTCCTCTTTGAAACACATCTTTCATAGGTCATTCTGAACCAAACACAGGCCAAGCTTTCATACTGTGCCTCTTCACTGGTTATTGTGGAGATCAAAGAAGGGAAAAAAAGATTCTCAATTTCTGGATTGTGTCATTTGCAACAGTCATTCTAGCAAGCATGTGATTCTTTCTGGTGTTTCTACATTACAAAATGCTAGCATTCATGAGTTTTGATTCAATGCCTCTGTCATGCCAAATGGTGCAGATAAAGGCACACAAAGAGTATGGGTAGCCTGAGACCAGGTGTGCTAACCCATGTACCCCATGGGCGCAGACCCTATTTTTTACAGAGAAGTCTGGATTATTTGCAAATACATAAGAAAAAATTCTTCATATTATAAAAATGATTATAGAAGCAGCATGGCAGAGTTGACAGAGATCTGGCCTCAAAATCAGGAAGATTTGGGTTCAAGTTTTGCCAATGATACATAATGACTGTGGGCAGGTCACTTACCCTCTCACTGCCCCAGGCAAAGCTCTAAAATTACAAATTGCAGAGCAGGTGCATTGGTAGCAGGACATTCTTCATTTAGACTTTCCTTATACCAACCAAATCTCAGGTCTAATCTCTATCCCTATCCAAAAATGATTAGAGATCAAAAATTAGATTTGTAATGTTTTGTTGTTGTTGAATATGAAAGAATAAATGATTGGCTGAAAAAGCACATATTAAGCACTTACTTTGTGACTGTCATGTTACTATGGCACCATGTATCCAGCACAATTCCTGAACATGATTCAGCAAGCATTGGTAATCAGGCTGAATAATTCCGATCTCTAGGTGGCCCTATTTTTGGCTTGAATTATGTAGCCTGACTGCCTGTTCTAAGCAATTAACCACATCATTGCCAAAATGTAATTTCCTTTCATTCTGTGGGAACATAGTCCATGTTTAAAGCCAAGTGCAACAGAAATGATGTAGTTTTACCTAAATAGGATCATGCCAACCTTTTGTGACTTCAGCAATAAGGACGCCTAATAGCATTTTCCCCAATTGCAAAGAGCTTCCTCTTTCTCCATAGCTGTCACATGGGAACTCCAAAGCTGACCACAGAGGCAAACTATGGAACCACAGCAAGGTACTTTGATCCCTTTGGGCCTCAGTTTCCCTATCCATAAAACAAAAGAGTTATACTAGTTGGTCCTTAAATGCCCTTCTAACACTACGACTTATAAGACACTTTCCAGAGAGGTTCCTACCTTTTGGAATTAATTTGCTTTTGGTTCAAAAATGTCTTGAATTTGGAAAGCCCGCATATTTACACAGATTCCAGACACATGTGGGATGGATTTAGGTTGTGAATTTTGAATTTTCAAGCACAATTAATTGTCACTAAAGGGCTAAAAGGATCTAGGAAACCCACTGGTGGCATGGGGGTCAGGGGAGGGGGACTCTGGGTTTGTACACAAGCTTTGCTATTATAGAGAGGCATATAGTCAACTGAGTAGATTTCATTAAACTTCATTTCTCTCCCCTTTCCAAGGTTAACCAATGAAATCAGGTCCATAAACTTCTCAGAAATAATTTACTCTTTAAATAAGCTTATAAAAGAAATATTTTTTTCCCTAATAAATTGCTCAGTCTAACAACCACAAATAATGCCCCTGTCTCCCTCTGAACAACTGGGGACAAGAAGGCAAGGAACAATGAATGAATCTCTCTAATGGAAAATGATGTATTTTGCAATCAACAAGCAGTAGGTGGGTGTTTTCTGTAGCTTCTGCTTGGGGGCCCAGAATTGAAATTTCTGACAACTCACTGAATTCAAGAGGTTGCTCCATGATGCTTAAACCATAAATTGGCCACGTTGCAAATCATGCAGCCTCTGTTCTATCGGAACCTGACAGCCACTGCAACTAGAACCCACTGGCATTTCTTTCTGTAAGTGTAGTGGTGGATGCTGAAACATGTGGGTAAAGGAAAAGCCACTCCAAGAAAGCTGATTGCACCAAACTGAGGCACAATGGGAAAATGAAATGGTCCAGTGGAGAGATAACTCCAGGCTTCTTACTTGGTTTAAGATAAGAATATGAACAACCTGCCTTGTACTTTTTGGTAAAGAAAAGTGGGTGGACGAAGAATGAGTGCTCCTTTTTTTCCTTTTTATTTCCTACAGGCTCTAAAGATGGCAGCATGAGCTAGTTGACTAAATTTCCCCTTCTCCACAGACAGACATCTAACACAAGTACCTGCAAAAGGATCTTGTTCCCATCATGGTCTTCTGTCTGCCATCTTCCTTCACTTATTGGGCTGCAGGGATTGGGCAAAAGAGGGACAAGCTGCCCGATGTCCTTCACTCGGAACTCTAGCACAGAGGAGTCGGTGGGCACTGGTGTTTGGCCACTGGGGAGTCTTTTCAGAGAGAACTGGATGTCCACATCCAGATTTGAGTAAATGGGGAAAATGCAGAAGTCTGACTTCCTCTGACTCGGGTTCCTTTTCAGGATCAGCTCATAGAGCTTCAGGATGTCAGCAAAGTTCTCATGCCGGCAGTAGATGGTGAAACGGATAATTTCTTTCCCATAATGCACCGGGCGGAGGGCCCAGAGTGGGGTTCCTGGGGCCAGGGTGAAGAAATCCTGACTACAGGGTAGGTAGGGGAGGAACCTGCCATGGACTTGCTCTGTATGGTGGTAGTGCCATGGCGGCCTCTGGAAAGTTTCATGGAGTTCCAAAATCTGCTCTTCTCCATATTCCTCCTGTAGAAAGAGAACCACAGCGAGGGCCGGCTGGGAGATCTTGTTCTGCCTCTTCCGTTTCCGAGCCACTCTCCTTTCTGACACACGGAAGAGCTGGAGATCTGGGTGGACCCAAGCCAAAACCTTGTCTATGGCCTCCTGGAGGGCTTTGGACTCACCTGGGTCTGTGATAACATGGACGCTGACAAGGAAGGGATCCTGAGTGTCTTCCACGGAAAGTTCACCTGAAAGAACCAACAGAAACCCAGTGTTAATGGGAAAAATTTTCTCATCTGTGTGGTCAGGAATCTTTTACCATAAAGGCTGGGCAGAAAAAGAAAAAGCAAACACACTAGCCAGGCTGCCCTCCATGAGTTCTGCACCATTGGAGATGTGACTAAATTAAGACTTCCCTGGGGGAAAATAACCCTGCAGCTAAACATTTGTTTGGGAAGAACTCTCATCTGGTGTTTGATCAATCTCGGAATACTGAACTGTGGCAACAGAAAAGGAAGCATCTACAAGCTTGGTCATGTTCGTAGGAGCAATGAGGGGTAAGACACTTTTACAGAATGATAACTGACATGTGTATAGTGCTTGGAGGTTTGCTTCACACACATTTTTTCATTTGATCCTTAGGGCAACTGTAGGAGATAAGTGTTGTTATTAACCCCATTTTACAGGTGAGGAAACTGAGGCCAAGGGAGCTTGTAACGGGGCCAGGGTCACACAGCCAGTAAATGACTATGACAGGATTTGAACCCAGGTCTTCCTGACTCTAAATGCAGCACCCTTTTCATTCCATTAGTATACAATGCATTCTTCATTCATTTGTTCCTGTCCTGTTCTCTCTGCTTCTACTTTCCCTCCCTGAGTTGGTCTTCTCCAAATATTGCCCTCCATGAATATTTTTTCTTTTTTTAGTTATGGTTTTTTTTGGGCCTGGACTTGTGACTTCATTGTCATAGGGAATTCATATTGAAAAAAATCCCCTCTAGATGTGAGAAAATTAGGAAACTAATGCTCTGTTGGTAGAGTTGTGAACTGATTCAACCTTTCTGGAGAGCAATTTGGAACTATGCCCAAAGGGCTATTTGATCCAGCAATACCACTTCTAGGTCTGTACCCCAAAGACATCAGAGAAAAAGGAAAAGGAGCTACATGTACAAAAATATTTATAGCAGTTATTTTATGGTGGAAAAGAATTGGAAATTGAGGGAATGCCCATCAATTAGGGGATGGCCGAACAAGTTGTGATATGTGATTGTGATGGAATATTATTGTGCTATAAGAAGTGACAAGCAGAATGTTTTCAGAAAAATCTAGAAAGACTTACATGAACTGATACAAAGTGAAATGAGCAGAGCTAAGAGAACACTGAACACAGTAACAGCAATATTGTGTGATGATCAGCTGTGAATGACTTAGCTATTCTCAGCAGTACAATGACACAAGACAATTCCAAAGGCCTTATGATAAAAAAAGTGTTTTCCACCTCCAGAGAAAGAACTGATGGAATCTGAATGCAGATTTAAGCATACTTTTTCTTCTTTCTTTTTTTTTCTTTTTTCTTTTTTTGTTCTCTGAACATGACTAATATGGAAATATGTTTTGCATGACTGCACATATATAGCCTCTATCAAATTGCTTGCCTTCTCATGGGGTGGGGGGAGGGAAGGGAGAGAATTTGGAACTCAAAATTTAAAAAAATAAATATTAAAATTGTTTTTATGTGTAATTGGAAAAAATATTTGAAAATTTAAAAAGAAAAAAGAAAATCCTCTTTACCAATCCAAATTAGCAACTTCTTTGCAACTTGTGCTTTTAATGTTTTTGAGGTCATGGACCCCTTTGGCAATCTGGTGTAGCCTAAAGAGATCCTTTCTCAGAATAATGTCTTCAAATAATAAGATAAAACAACTGGGATTATGAAAGAAATCATTTGTATTGAAATAAAGATGTATTTTTCCCCCTACTAAGCTCATGAAATATATCCATGGGCCCCAGGTTAAAAATTCCTATTTTAGAGATTTGAAGGGCACTGAGAAATTAAACAAAACAATTTGCCCAGAATTTTATAGCCAGCTTAAGACAAGGGCAGGACCTGAATCCAGGTCTTCCTGATTCCAAGACAGTGCTTCTATCCCCTGCTCTCTACTGTCTCTCTACATTTATATGACAGCTGAATACCAAAATAAAGTTGTGATCAACTCTAAGAATTCCTCAAGAATTATGACAAGAACTGGCTAGTGTGGGGATTTATTGCAGGGGCCAAAGACAAAAAAGATTTAGAAATGAAATACTTGTCAGATTCAAACTATAAAAATAATAGGTATTTACCATTGCTCAGTTGTTTTCAGTTGCACCTGATTCCTCATGACCCCATTTGGGGTTTTCTTGGCAGAGATACTGGAGTGGTTTGCCATTTGCTTCTCTAGCTCATTTTATGGATGAAGAAACTTGAGACAAACAGGGTCAAATGACTTGTCCAAGGTCACACAGCTAGTAATTGTCTGAGGCCAGATTTGAACTCAGGATGGTGAGTCTTCCTGGGCCGGCACTCTCTCCACTACCACCTAGCTGCCATACTACCTACTAACAATATTTCCAAGGAGCTCAAATCAGTATTTACATAGAGTTGCATTAACTCACACCAAGACATCCTGTAGGATGAGTATGGGTCATATATCTTCCTCATCTTCCCATGGAGGAATTTGAGGCAGAGTGAAGAAATAGAAGGAATTTACTTGATCAGGGTCACATAAGGAGTCAGGGGCAGAGCCAGTTTCCTCCTCTGGGTTCTTTTCAGACAATATCATGTCTATGTTACCTACAACTATGTAAATACTTTCAACATGCCATGTGAAAAATTTGCAGTTTGTTCCATGTTAAAATTTTCTTTACCAAAAGCAGATCTTGGAACAGGTCATTGACTCAGATAAATCCTAGGGAGTTGCCTGAGGGCAGGAGAGGTTGAGGTCAAAAAGCTAGGAAGAGTCAGAGGTTATGAATGCTAAATTCTGGGCCCAACACTATCCACTACACAAGTCTGCTTCTCACAACTAATTTAAAAAAAAAATAGACAAGTATTGAACATATGGTTTGAAAGGTAAGAAAAGCTACCCGATACAAACATATTTAACTCAAATCCGTAACATAAAGCAACAAGATCAAGATGTTGAAAGCAGAAGTACCCAAACAAATAAAAACTTTGATGAAAAAAAGAAAAAAAATAACAAGTATGGATAAATTTAGGATCTGAATATCTGGAACTATTTCTAAAACATATGGCCTAGAGAGAAACTCGTAGTTCTCTAAATCACCACTCTTCTTTTTCTAAGCCTAATCATATTCTAAGATACGTTGAAGAGAGCAAAGTCCTTGGTGCTGAGAAGCCCATGTCATGGAAACAAGGGAGACAGTCACATGTTACTTCTTTTTCTCCCACCAATAAAGTAGTTAGGACCTCTTCTGCCTTTCAAAGGACCTAAATGGAAAAAGTTATAATAATAAACAGGGAAAAATTTTAAAATGTACATTTTCTGGCCAAGATAGATGCCTGAAAGGAGGTAGCTAGCTACCACATACTTTCTCCAGTAATAACTTGCAATTCACACCTGCCTTAAATAATGATCAAGAAATTCAATGAGAAACTATAGTGACTTCTTCCACCTAACAGGCAATAGGAAAGGAGATTGTCAACACCATCACAGGCTAATAAGCCAATAGCTTCCCAGCATGACCAGAGACAAAACACAGATAAAGGTAGCCTTTAAAGGCTTTCTGAGCAGAAGTAGCAAGAGAGGAGCCCTGAATCCTTCAATAGCCCCAGGGAGCTCTGAAAGTCCAATGGCGGTGAGAAAGTTGTAGGGTGGTGATGTCGGCTCCAGGGAGTGGCAATGACCAGTGCTGTGTAGCAGTGCTCAGAGATGGAGATTCTAGGTGTCCATAGTCTCTGGGGTCCCTAGCACTTTTCTGACATGCTGGAGAGGGCCCTGAAGATGCAGTGCTCTGAATCTCAAAGATCCAGGGAGGTCTAAACCCTGGAAGGTAGAGGTCAGAACAAGAACCAGAGGACCCATCACTGTAAAAGTGTAGTAGGGGACAGAGCCTGGCCCCGGAAAAAAGGTCCAGTTTAGGAACTAAAGCTGGAGAGATTATTAAACCAAAGAAAACATCAACTAGTATACAAAATTACTGCAGATCTAGATATCCTCCCCTCCCCAGAGGAGGGAGAGAATTGTTATTATAGAACTGTAAGCAGAGACTCAAAAGAAAAAATTATTTTTCTACAAGGATTATATGAATAGTTCAAAGAACTGAGTAAGGTAAAACAAAACAAAACAACAACAAAAAAAACTCCAAGAAATATAAACTCTGGAGGAAAAAATTAGAAGGATAATTAGAAGAGAAAGTGGTGGACCTTATCTAAGAGACTTCCTAAAAAGATAAACAAATCAATGACTCCATGAGACAACAAGAAATATTAAAACAAAATAAAAAGACTGAAAAAAAGTAGATGAAAATGTAAGATAGCTGATATCCACAAAAACTAACATGGAAAACAGGTCAAATAAATTAGGAATCACTGAACTCCCTATAAACTATGATTTCCCCCCAAAAGCCTGCATATTATATTTCAAAAATTATAAAAGAACATTGTCTATTAGAATCTATCAGAACTAGAAGGTAGAGTGAAGATAGAAATGATCCACCAACAACATCCTTAAAGAAAAAAATCCCAGCAATGTCATGGCTAAAATCCAGAGCTCCCACATCAAAGGAAAAAACACTGTAAGCTTCCAGAAAGAAGCCATTCAAGTACCAAGAAACCACAGTTAAGATCACAGAAGTCCTGGCAGCTTCTACTACAAGTGAGAGGAAATCTTGGAAAACAATATTCCAAAAGTCAAAAGAAATAGGCTTACAATCAAGAATAACTTATTCAGCAATGCTGACTATAATTGTACAGAGAGGGTAATGGATCCTTAATAAAATAGAGAACTTTCAAGTATTCCAGATGGGGGAAAAACCCAGCAGAATTAAAACACAAATACAAGAGCCAAGAGAAATCTAGGAAGGTAAATTTATTTGAGCAATTGAAAGAGACCATATGATGTTGTAGTGTTAATATCCTGATGGGGGAGAAGAAACAAGCGTCTGTTCGGAACCATATCTTCCAAGTGTACTGATGGAGTTAAATAAGAAAAACATCAGATGGGAGGGGAAGGTTGGTTTTATTATGATGGTTCTAAAAGAGTCAAGAGAAGGGAGGGCAAATGGAGGAACAGAAATTTAAAAAGGAGTATAGAAAGGAGGGAAAAGAAGGTAGAACTTGCTATTTCTCTTAATTGGGGTGAGTGAAAAGTACACATGGAGGAAGGAGTAGGGGGAATGGGTGTCAGAGGAGCCTCACTCTTATCTGAAACAAACAAAAGAGGGTTGAACACACACACACACACACACAGAGTTTGGTGGAGAAGTACATCAAACTCAAGAATGAAACCAAGGGAGGTGGAAGTGAGAGGAAATGATGCTCAGTGGTAGGATAATATCAGAGAAGAATAGCCACAAAAAAATAAACTTATTGATCCCGAATTAGGGTAAAAGAAAGGGAAAAAATTTAAAAGAGCTAGGATCTAAGGGAATGCCTTTGATGGCCTCTTAGACAACTCAGGAATGGCTAAACAAATTTTAGTATATGAACATAATGGAATATTACTTTGCCATAAGAAAATGACGGAAGAGATGAGTTCAGATAATCTTGGGTAGTATGAACTGATGCAGTATGAAGCTAGTAGAATCAGGATAATAATTTATATAAGAACAGCAATATTATAAAGGAAAATAGTTACAAAAGGCTTAAGAACAAAGATCAATGCAACTATGTCTCTAGAAGACCTATGATAGAGTGTTGTTACCCACCTCCTGGCACAGAGATGATGGGCTCAAGTACAGAAAGAGATATATTTTTGAACATAATCACTGTGCAGATTCATTTTATTTGTCTTGGTTGTTACTGGATTTTTTTTCTTTCTCTATGTTTTTAAGTGGAAGGATATGGTGGGGTTGGGGTGGGGGTGGTTAGCAATAGCAATGTCATAAAACAGGACCATTGAAATATTTTTTAAAATACATATAAATGAGAACATAAGAAAATTTAGAAAGGAAGCACAGAGAAGCAGGACAGTTTTGAGAGAAACATATGAAATTTATTTTACATATATATTTATATATGTATATCTACACACATTTTAAAGCACTTGATACGAAATAGATTCATGGTTTCTTGAACAATCCTCTCTTTGTGTTCTGCCATGTATTTGGAAATGCTCTTTTGAGTGGTTAACTTCAAAATAAAAATAACATTATGATAAAAAGAATATATTAAAATAAAAATATGCACTTAAAAGACTGAAGTTATTCCATGAACAAATACCAACTATCTGAAACTCATTTGTGCTAATTAGTATAATTAGTTTTGTTATTAGTGTTCTTTCTGTAGGTCTAGCTGGCAAAATGGATACAGTGCCAGCTTAGAGTCAGGAAGACTCACCTTCCTGAATTCAAATCTGGCCTCAGACAGTTACCAGCTATGTGACCCTGGGCAAGTCACTTAACCCCGTTTGCCTCAGGTCCCTCCTCTGTAAAATGAGTTGGAGAAAAAAATGGCAAACCACTCCAGTATCTTTGCCAAAACCCCAAATGAGTCATGAAGAGTTGGACACAACTGAAATGACTGAACAGCAACAACTGTAGGTCTACTGAACATAAAGCCATCTAGCCATGTTTCCCAGAAGGATTAGCTGAAAAATGCTCACTTGTGGTCACTATCCAATTCACTAAGCTCTTGTGTCTTTGCAGATTCTGGTCACATGCATAACTATATTAGGAAGACTTGACTTTCAACAAAAAAATAAACTCATTGTATCCTAGGGCAAAACCATGGGTCCAACCTAGGATCCCATGGTGGGGAAAGGAAAGGAAGCTGAGTCAAACACCTGATTTTTTGATGTGCTGTGTCAAGAGTCAAAGATTAAAATCCAGATTCATGGTGAATCTTTGACTTCTCATGTTCAGATACTTACTAGCTGTGTGACCTTGGGCAAGTCACTTACCCTTGATTACCTCCAAAAGAAAAAAAAAGCACAGAGATGGGAGAGAAAATGTTATGTGTGAGGAACAGCAAGGCCAATCTAGCTAGACTATAGCATGTGGGATATATATATATATATATACACACACACACACACATATATATGAAATACATATATAATATATCCCATAATATATAAGAAATATATATCTATATAATATATAAACACAAAATATATAAAATATATATACATTTTAATATATTATATATAAAATATATATGTACAACATAATAGAAAAATAATATAACAACATACAAACATACAATTTATATATAATAACATATAAAAAGACTGGAAATACAGGTTTGGAGCCATATTGTGAATGTCTTTATAGTTTATATTTGATTTGAAAGTCATTAGGGAACCAATGAGAATATTGAGTAGGGAGGTGACATGATCAGAACTTTGATTCAGGAAAATCACTTTAGTAGGTTTGTAGAAAATCAATTGAAGATGAGAAGAGATTTGAGGCAGGGAGAACAATTAGAAAGTTATTGCAACAGTCCAGATGATAGGTAATTCTGGCCTGAACTAAGATGGTGGTCATATGAGTAGAGAAAAGAAGGATACCATGACCATTGAAACAACAGGGTTTGGCAACTGATTCTCTACTTGGGGTAAAGGAGAATGAAGAGACAAGGATAAAAATGAGACTGAGACTCTGGGTGACAGGAAGGAGGACAGTAATCTTGACAGAAATAGGCAAGTTATCAGAACACAGTGCTAATAGAGTCATGGGTTACATCCATGTTGGGGGCATTTGGTTTCCATCTGTTTCCTAACCCACAAGTTGTGTCCTTGACTCCAGTCAGCTGCCTGGCAAATGTGGGCACTTAGCCATAAGGGATACTTGGTGGGAGAATGCATAGGGATCTATGTAAATTTCTTATCTTTACTAGAAAAAAATAACTCCAAATTGCTGTTTATTCAGTCCTATTACTTTGCTTTCTCCCTTTGGCTGCATGCCCTTTGGCCATTTCACTGATATTTACGCTACCATCAGAAGAGTATGGGAAACAAAAAATGCTCAAACTAAAACCAATTAATTTTTCCACTTGTCAGCCACTCTGGCAAGAGATTTAGCTGGGGGGAGGATGTTGACAACATGCAGTAAAGTGAGGCTTAGAGATTTTATGTGAATTTCAATTATCTAAGCTACCTTTGCCTCCTGTGACTATGAATAATTGTGATTTGTCTACATATTAATTGATGCTCAGTCATAATGAAACAGGGAGGACAAAGACCTCTGAATAGTTGGGGAGCAAGGAAATCATTTAGGGAAAGACTTCCCCTCTCACCTGATGCTTCCTTATTGATGTCACCTCTTGAAAAAGGGGTCATATCAAGGTACTGAAACAGAAAGTAGCGTTCTGGAAGTTGGGGATTAAAAAAAAAGGAGAACGGTTAAGCAAAGAGAATCAACTGAGTGCTATGAAGACTTGAAAATTAAAATAATTTTGCTCTCTTCTAAACAAAGCCATCAATGTGCCCACAGTTTCCCAACATCTCTTAGAAGTGAGACAAAGGTTTCTGAGAAGACAGTAACAAGGGTGCTTCTTAATGTCTATACGGATGAATGAAACCTTCCTGCCTTGAAAGGGGCCAAGAAAAAAAACACTGAAGCAAAGAGACGAGACAGAAATCTTAGCCAAGACACCTTTCCTATGAGCTGTTATATCTGTAGCCAAAAATCAAGCAAGCAAAGAAAATAGGATTGAAAATGACCTCTCTGCCTTCCCTTTGCTCAGCAAGAACTAGTGGATGTGAATACCTAGACAATCTATAATAAAGAGGCACTCTGTGAGGACCAGCCGTGGCACTGGTATTGCAGAACCGAAGGAGTCCTCAGCACCAGAGGGCGAAAAGACCTCCCAGGGCAAATCATTAATCATATTAGGTGTTAAGATTATCTACCCACCAGAGAAAACAAGCTCCGTAGAAGCAGCAGAAACTAAGTGTAATAGAAAAAGAGGGGAAAGAAATTTATGTCACTCATCAATAGTTAATGCCTATTAATAATTAATAATAGTTTTGCTTTCTAGAAGCAGAGACACAGCTATTTTTTCTTCACGTATTCCATTATAATCTTCCTTAAGGATCTCTAATGCCAGCTGCTCAGAGAGGGAAAAAAACAAAACAAAACAAAAAACAACCCACTGCCACTACTATCACACAAAAGAAAGAATTTGAAGTTTGCTGAACTTTTCTATAGTGGATTAGAGAATATATTTTCACAGTGAGTTTGGCTTTCAAATGAGTCTGTCCCAAAAAATCATCATCATCATCATCATCATCATCATCATCATCATCATCATCATCATCCTCTTCTTCCTCCTCCTCTTCATCATCATCAACACTTATTAAGCACCTACTATATGCCAGGTACTGTGCTTAAGCGCTGAAGATACAACAAGAGATACCAGACAGTTACTGCCCTCAAGGGGCTCACAATCTAATGGAGGAAGAAAGAAAAAAATATATAACTTCATTCAATGTAATTATACTCTCTCCTTTTCTCTTCCCTTGCTTTTGTCCCCTGTGAGATTCTACTTCTGGTATTGAAGAGGAGGATCAAAAATAATTAAGGAAGACAGAAAAGGATTAAAGAAGATTAAAAAGAATCACAGAGGATTAGGGGGAAGATCTGGAAGAAGTATATTCAAGAAAAAGGAGAAGGTAGTTGGCAAGACAAGGCAAGGTAAGAAAAGGTAAGTGAAGGAATTAGAAGGTAAAGCAAATTGATAGAGAAAACTAGGGAGCAGGGTAAATTAGTGAAACACAAGGCTGACACAAGGCTGAAGGGGAGGTAGATGGGACTAGAATTGTTGTTGAGACTAAGGAAAGGAAGTTGAGTACCATTATCAAGTGATTAAAGGGGACAACTGTCTATAAAAGGTTTACTAGGTTGAAGTAAGTGTAAATACTAGCAAATTGTTTTTTTTAAAAGTCAAGACTAAACAATCTCAACTTTTATGGAGAGTAGTAGTTGCACAGTGTGAAGCGTGTGTATTTGTGCTATAGTATAGCTGAGTGATCTCCCTCCTGGAAGGCAAGGTTTAAGGAACAGAAACATCTCTCTCTCCTCTAGGTTTTTTAATAAGAATGAGTTTTCCTAAAGGAAAGAGAATCGAGGTTTCAAAAAGGAACAAAGGGAATTGAAGTGGAGAAGGAGGAGACCTAACCATTGTCTGGGTATTAGAGAATGGAGGTGTGTTAACTGAGAAAAATAACAGTTCTGTTATAGATACAAATATATCTCACTACACAAAACTGAATTATTTGGCTCTTTTGGGGAGAATAAAGATCTAATCTAATCTAATGAGTAGAAATTGAAAACAAGATAATTAGGGCTTAATGTCAGGAAAAACTTCCAATAATTAGAGCCATACAATTTATTCTGAATATAGTTTGTTTGTACTTAGTTAATTGCATGTTATCCATCTCGTTAGATTGTAAGCTCCTTGAGGACAGGGCCTTTCTTGGTATTCTCAAGCATTTAGCATGGTACTTGAAAGTAGGTGCATAATAAATGTTGACTGATCAACTGCCTGAATCTGTAGAGATGGTAGTTTCCCTATCCTCGGAGGTCAAGCTGGACAACTGCTTATCAGGCATGTTATATAGTGGGGCTTTGTTTCAAAAGATTAGATTGGATGTGATGGTAGAGATGGTCCCTTTCAAATTCTGTGCTTTTGTGATTCTGAGATTCCTGGCAACCAATAAAACCCAGCAAAATAAAGCATCATACAGGGTTTAGGCCAGTTAGGTCAAACAAGCTATACTACAGGATAAAATGGGGGATAATCAATAGAGAGAAGGCACTAGAATTAAGAAGGATTAGGAAAGACTTCCTGTACAAGGTAGGATTTTGGCTGGGACTTTAAACCAGGAGGTGGTGATGAGGAGTAAGTACATTCTAGGCATGGGGAACAGCCAGAGAAAATTCTCTGTTAGAAGATTGGGTATCTTGTTCAAGGAGCAGCAAAGAGGCCAATATCACTAGACGGAAGAGTGACATGGGTGGAGGGGTGATAGGGAAGGGAGGGCTGTGATGTTTAAGAAGACTAGAAAGGGAGTCAGGGAAGGTTGTAAAGGGCTTTGAATGCCAAACAGAGGATTTTATATTTGATCCTGCCTTCACAAGTAATGAGCAACCAGACAGAAAATAAGCATATATGTGCATCATTAATGTGTTGTTGTTCTTTTCCTATTTTTGTATCATTTTTCTTTTGTGTATTTTGCTTTCTGTTGTGTGATTCTTACTTGATTAATAGGGTGGATCTGAAAGGGAAAATCAAGAAGGGAATAACATAATCAGTTAGGTACTAATATTGACAGACTTAACCCTTCTCAGCAATACAAGGATCTAAGACATCTCCAAAGGCCTCATGATGGAAAATGCTATCCATATCCAAAGAAAGAACTATGGAGTTTGAATGCAGATCAAAGCATACTATTTGCTATTTTTTTCTTCCGTTATATTTTGTTTCCTCTTTCTGGTGGTTCCTCCTATTGGTTCTAATTCTTACTTACAACATCACTAATGTGAAAATATGTTTAATAGGAATGTATATGTATAGTCCATATCAGATTGCATGCCATCTTGGGGAAGGAGGTGGGGAGGAAGGGGGAGAAAAATTTAAAACTCAAAAGCTTATGGAAGTGATTGTTGATAATCAAAATAAATTAATTTAAAAAATCCTTACTTGATATGACCATCCCCACTAGTTATCTTCCTATATCCTTCCTCCCCTTCCAGGCTAAATTCCTTTATAAAGCTGTAGATAAGGGCACCCCTACTTTCTCTACTCACTCTTTGCAAATCCTCTACAACATGGCTTCTAATTTCATCATTCAATTGGAACTCCAAAGTTAACAAGAGACTCACTTCATCATTCAATGGAAAATATTCTCTCCAAAGTTACCAGTAATTTCTTAATTATCAAATCTAACAGTCTTTTCTCAATTCTCCTTCTTTCCTTCTCTGTAGCCTTATTCTGTCAATCATTCTTTTCTCTGGATACTCTCTGCTCTCTAGGTTTTCATGACCCTGCTCTCTCTTGTTTCTCCTCCTAACTGTCTGACTGCTCCTTCTCAGTCTCTTTTGCTGAATCCTTATTCAAGTCATACCCATTATCTTCAAGTGCTCCCTAATGATCTGTTCTAGGCCCTCTTGTCCTTCTATTGTATTTCACTTGGTGATATCATTAGCTCCCATAGGTTCAATTATTATTTTGATGCAGATGATTCCAAGCTCTATGTATCCAACCCGTACCTCTCTTCTGAGCTCCAGTCTTACATTACCAACTGCCTATTGAGCATCTCAAACTGAATGCCCCATAGACATCTCAAATTTTACATACCCAAAAATAGAACTTATTACCTTTCCTCTTAATCTCATCCATGTATTGTTGAGGGCAGTACCATCCTTCCAATCACCCATGCTCAGAACTTCAGGTGGTACAGTGCTGGGCCTGGGGTCAGGAAGACTCATCTTCCTGAGTTCAAATCTGGCCTCAGACACTTACTAGGTGTGTGACCCTGGGAAAGTCATTTAACCCTGTTTGTCTGAGTTTCCCCACCTGTAAAATGATGTGGAGCACTCCAGTACTTTTGCCAAGAAAATCCCAAACGGGCTGACAAAGTCAGACAGAACTGAACAACAATGTCATCCTTTGCTCCTCATTTTCACTCATTTCCCCATCCAATCTGTCATCAAATCTTGCTGTTTCTACCTCCACAATATTTTTTTGTATATGTCCCCTTCTCTCTACTCACCCAGTCGTCAACCTGGTGCAAGCCCTCATCTCTTTATGCCTCAGCTATTTCAATAGCCTTCTGATTGGTCTCCCTCAAGTCTGTCCTGACCCCACTCCATCCTCCACTTGAATGCCAAAAGTATCTTCCTGAAGTGTCACTCTCCTTTTAAATCAACTCCAGTGGTCCCCTAGTGCTTCCAGGATCAAATATAAAATGTTTGGTTTGACTTTTAAAGCCTTCTAACCTGGCCCCTTCTTGCCTTTACAGTCTTTACATACAATCTATACACATCAGCCATCTTGCTTTTCCTCATACTTGACACACCATAGCCCAACTCTTTTTTGAAACCAAAATGAATCTGCTACAGATTTATTTTACATAATTTCAAAGCCCAGGTCTTTTTACTGGGTGTCCCCTATGCCTAGGTTGCTCTATATCCTCACCTCCACATCCTTCTTCAAGATAGCTTAAATCCCACCTTCTGCAAGAAGCCCTTTCTGGTCTCTCCTCATCCCCACCTCCCCACCCCAATGATGCCCTCCATGCTTGCCTTCCCTCTGGTTTTCCCTTGCATTTACACTTGTATACTTTGAATCTAAATTTTTTTTTGCATATTGTTCCCCCAATTCGAATGTGAGTTTCTTGAGTGCAGAGTTCGTATTTTTTGCCTTTTTTTGAATCCCCAGTGCCTAGCGTGGTGCCTGGCACATAATAAGTATCTACCAAATGCTTGTTGCCTGGTTGACTTTTTGTCAGAAGGAAGGAGGACAGTACCTTTGGAAATAGAGTGATACAGTGGACAGGTGCTCAGTGGGACATTTTTTCTGGGGAGAGACATATAGTAATATCCATACAGCCTTCTTCCCATCCCCCTCAGAAGCATAAAGGTATAAAAGTGGCTGGGGAAATAGCAAACCATGTTATATTAGTTAATAGCTAAACCAAATAAGGAGTGCAGTAGGCTTCAGTGAGGGGTGTGGGAGGTGAAGCACAGGAATAGCTAAAAGGACACAGACTATGGTCACATAGTGGAACTGACACTCCTGGTGTGCGAGTTCCTTCCACCAACAAAGAACAGCCCCTTGTTTCTAACACATGGTCTTAGAGAATTTCTTATGGATAATGAATGACTTGCTTATGGTCACACAGCCAATATGTTTAAGAAGCAGGTCTCAAACCTGGGGATTTCTGATTCCAAGGCTGACACTGTACCCCCTACACTACTCTGTCTCTTTGTTTTGCTCTACCTGCTGCCTATAAAGGGTGAATAGTCACTGGCTGGGGAGCAGGTGAATTAAAGGAATTTAAAAAAGGACACCTACAAGATCTAAAGGTAAGGAGATTGATCAAAGGCTCTGTGTAAGTAGACAGGAGGAGTAAAATTTTGTCCCTTTGAACACAGAAGATCAGAAGTCTTTCCAGAGGGTGGAGAGATGTCAAATGGTTTGTCCCTTCAGGGCACATAAAACCAGGGGTCTGTCCCTAAACAGACAAGAAGGCAGCAAGACCACGAAGAGGGCTCAGGAGAACCGACTTAGGGGAGAGGACTAAAGAGGGCGCAGTGGATTCTCCATTAGAGCTTTACAAGTCAGAGTGTCCAACATCGGACACAAATATATACTGAGCAACTCAACCAGAGACACAGCCCAACAGATACTAACAGCAACAATGTGGATAACAATACTTTCACTATCTGCCTTGCATGGTTGTTGTAAGGAAAGTGCTTTGCAAACCTTAAATGCTATATGGGTGCCCCAAAAGTCTGTGTGCACTTTTAAGTTTTAATAACATTAAATGCTTGCACAGGGTGTTAAACACTAACAGGGTGTCTCAAAAATCTGAGGGTATGTTCAAGCTTTAATAGCATTAAATACTTATACAGTGTTAAACACTATATGGGGGGGGTGTCCAGAAGATCTGAGTGCACTTTTAAGCTTTAATAACATTAAATACTTATACAGAGTGTTAAATACTACAGGGGGTGAGGGGAGTGTCCCAAAAGTCTGAGGGTACTTTTAAGTTTTAATAGCTTAAATGCTTATACAGGGTGTCCCAAAAGTCTCAGTGCAGTCTTGAGCTTTTAAAATTACAGGGTGTCCCAAAGGCTTAGTGCAGTTATAAGCTTTAAGAATCTAAAAATGCAGTAAGATTTCAGGACACCCTGTATGCAGGTCATCATTATTATTATGAAAAGAAGCAATACCCCACACTTTCTAGATTATTGCTTACACTACAGATGAAGAGCTTTGCCCAATATGGAGATTAGAAATTCCAGACATTAATCAAGGGATCTGTCATTGCTATCAGTATGGCAGCTCCAAGACAGCAGGTGTTGGGCACCACCACGCTGGGAGGCTGATGGAAACTGGAAATGGGCAGAGGGACAGAGGGTGGCTAACCCAAGCTGCTGACACATTGGTGTCTGGGACTTTATTTCTGGAAAACTGGCCCCAGACCTCGGCTGGAGATCTTCTCAACCTCAAATGCCAGAGGTTGAATAAATATCTTGATTGTATCACGTCGCTTATTAGCTCAGTTACTCTGCCAGTGGGACTTGTCTTCCAGAAAGGGGTCAAGTGGCAAAAGCCCATGTACCAGCACACCAAGCATGTAACATAAAGATGCATAGGTCACTCCTGGAGACTGTGAAAAGGGAGAAGAGAACACTAAGTAAAAAAAAGATCAGCATTTAAAAGAAAAATAATTAAACGAAGTAGAAATGGCAAAGTAAGAGAGGCAGCATGGGAGTAACAGTGAATTAGCCTCAAAGTCATGAAGACCTGGGTTCAAGGTCTGCCCCTGACACATTCTAGTGCTGTGATCATGGACAAATCATATCACTTCTCAATGTCCCAGAGAATTCCCCCAAACTCAATGGTGCAGATTAGGTGTCAGTAATCTCCCGGGTGGGGGATTCCTTCTCTCTAAATTCCCTAAGTTGATGAAATCACAAGTCTAGATTTTTTAAAAATGCGAAATAATATCACTGAATGGTCTTCCTACTCTATACTGTCAGCAAAAATGTTGTCAGAGGTTTCTAATTCCTTATTGCTCAATTTAGCAACTCGTGAGCAGGGACTTGTGAATTACAGGATGCTGATGATGTAAATGGCTCTCAACATAACTCCCAAGCCTTAATAACTCAAACCAACAATAAATACACAGATATTAGTAATTAAAAATGTTATAAGAAGTAAAGATCATAAACAATCTCACACAATGTAAAGTCTTCTGAAATAAAAGAGAGCTGAATAAAGACGAGTTCTCTACCATCCCTCCAGCCTGCCCTATGCAACTTATCAGACAGGCCACCATTTTGATCTTTGGTAGTGGCTTGGAGGCATTTGATAACTCCAGTGTGGGAAGAGTGCTGCATTTGTCTAGCTCTGTGACAGAGAAGATTATAGGACTCAGAGCTGGAAAAGACATCAGAACCCATCTGGTCTAATCCCATGTGCTGCCACTTCCCCCATGCCCAACTAGGGAATTTAATAACTTGCCTATGGTCACAAAAACAGTATGAGTGTGGAGAAGGGGGAAGAGAGGGGAGGAAAATGCTGGTCCACTACACAAGGAGAAGGTAGACAACTTTGTATGTATGAGACCCAGCAATGCAAAGCTGGTCTTTACTGCTAAAGGAGAGAGGAGTATAAACCCAGTTATGGTATCTTCCTAGGTAGTATAGTGGTTAGAGTGCCAGGTCGGGAATCAGGAAGACTCCTTTTCCTGAGTTCAAATCTGGCCTCAGACATTTACTAGCTGTGTGACTCTGGGAAAGTCACTTAACCCTGTTTGCCTCAGTTTCCTCATCTATAAAATGAACTGGAGAAGGAAATAACAAACCACTCTAGTATCTTTGCCAAGAAAACCCCAAGTGGGGTTATGAAGAGTAAGACACAACTGAAAAATGACTGAACAATGACAGCAATTGTATTTCCTAGAGGAGCTTTCATGAAATAGGGTATCAGTTATATACTGTCACTTGGGTGTGCTGATAAACAATTAACTCTCTAGGGGGAAAAAGATGAAAACTCATTTTGAAGTTTAATCTGCATTATGAACATTTTCTCCATCACTTTCTTCAATCTAGCTGACCAACAACACAATAAAACAAGCCCAGATGTGTAGTTTTGCCTTTTTCTGAGGGTGTAAATACTCACCCTAAAAATTTAACAATCAGGCAGATTCAGTACCAGCTGGCTCCACCCACCACTACTTTAAATATTTTGAAGGAAGATTTTGAAGCTACCCCACCCTGGTGGTCTGGACAGAAGAAAGTGTTACAGAAATGGCTGGGGAAGGGCATAAACTTGCAGAAGGTCAACATAGTGCTAATGATCAGAAAGGAAAGGGCAATTGACCAAAGTCAACAGAGAAAGGCTCTGGTGAGCTCTGGCCCCAAGCTGCAAAAAAGGGGTGAGGCTCATAAAGACAGGAAAATGAAAACTAGAAAAGTATGCAAAACAATGCATAAATATTCAGTGAGAGAAAGCGGCACAAAAATTCCCAATGGGAAAAAAAAAGGCAGCAAGAAGACTACCAGGAATAATGGAATAAACAGTAAGAAAATCCAGAATGATTCTAAAGAGAAATAAGAAAAGTAAAAGAGGAAATAAGGATGGAAATCAGGATCAAAATTAAGGTAGAAATCAGAGCTGACTCTCAAGAAAATAATATGACAGAGGAGAGAGTGAGCAATTTAGAGCACATTGGACAATCTGTCCAAAATTGTAGAGGCTCTGAGAAAGAGTATAGCAGTTATGAAACTCAAAAATACAGATGTGGGGGAAATTTTGATAGAACAAAGCATAGTATCATTGGAAGAACATGCAACTTCTGTATAATCCAAAGCAATCAACCTTGGGGACAGGATACATAAAGATAATTTAAGGATCCTGGGTCTTGCAGAAAAACATGGCAAACTGAATAACCTGAAAAATGCGCTGCAATAAAGAACATAAGCAAATAGTTTATAAATATTAAAAATAGACAGTAAAGTACTAATTGATAAAATTTACAATTACGAACAGAGAGAAACCCCAAGATTCAAATACCAAGATCATGAAGGAATGGTGATTAGAATATGATTAAACTTCATGATATAAATGTCAAACAACACTGGAGGAAGTCAAGAAAAAGATGTCTAGCTATTGAGGAAAATTCATTTAAAATAACCCAAGACTACTTCTTACCGAAAAGGAATTGAAGAAGAAATTGGAATGTGATATTCCAAAAAGCAAAGGTTAGACTGCATTCCAAAATGACATAACCTGTGAAGCTGAGCATTAATGAAACGAAAAATCACTCTCAGCAAAAGGGAAACATTGTGGTTATTCTTCAAAAAGAAATCAGAATTAAGCTGACTACTTGATGTGGAAATATATAAAATAAGAGAACTACAAGAAAGATAAATAAATATAGTTAAAAAACCAAAGACAAACTAAACAATAAAATCAATACTCTCAGGATTCTAGGTCAAGACAAAGCTTTTATTAAAAAAAATTCTCACATTTGTTCAGTACCAAGAGGTGACAAAAAGAGATCATCTAGAACATAGGTTCTTAATCTTTAATCCATGAACTTGTTTTACTTGACATTTTGGTAACTATTTTTCAATATATTACAAATAATATCTCATTGGTGAGGTAGGGAACTGCAGGTGAATTTCCTTAGGTGGTATGGATTAGAAACTGTGACTCAAAAAGCATAATGACTTTCACTATCTGGTCCCCAAAAGGTTTGCAAAATACCTCCAAACACTGTCTCACTTGGTCCTGATACAAAAATATTCAAGGATTCATTGATAGTACTGATGCCAATCATACTTATCGAAACAGAGACATTTTTTTATTAGTTCTACAGTATACAAAAATCAATGGGTCCCAATACATTTTCAACAACCCTATATAGTCTCCAGTTACATCAGCAAGATGGATACAGTTGGAATTCCACAGAAGGCAAACAAAAAGGGAAAATTTTACACATCAAAGAACCAATAGCAGAAGGAGAAGATCTATAAAAGGCAAAACGTTAATCAGCAAATGCTAGGAGATTTAACTGGAATTTTCAGAAAGACAAAACAAAAACTAGCCAGATAGCTACAAGGTTTCAGTTGATGTCTCAGCTTAAGTAAATAGGGGTAATAAAGCCGAGCCAGAAATTCTTCTGTCACTGACCAGTTAATTACCTAAGCTAAAGTTTGATGTCTCTGCTAAATTCTGCAAGCTCTAGCTTGTGATGTGACTAGCTGTCTTAAAAAAATTTCAGCAATACTAAAATTCTCTTACCACAATCTTCACAACAATAGGAGACTCAAGAAGGCCATATGACTTTTCCATGACCACGTAGCTAGTCAGTATCAGAGACAGAATTCGAACCCCACACCTTTTCTGATTTCACGGCAAGTGCTCTTTCCACTCTGCCATGGTTTTTTTTTGTTTGTTTGTTTGTTTTTACCAATAATGCTAAGAACAGAGATCCTTTTAAGAATTAAAGAATATAAAAGATATTAGAGCAACTAGGTGGTACAGTGGATAGAGTGCAGGGCCTGGAGTCAGGAAGACTCATTTTCCTGAGTTCAAATCTGGCCTCAGACCCTTACTAGCTGTGTGATTCTGGGCAAGATACTTATCCTTGTTTGTCTCAGTTTCCTCATCTGTAAAATGGGCTGGAGAAGGATATAGAAAACCTCTCCAGTATTTTTGCCAAGAAAACCCCAAATGGGATCATGAAGTGTTGAACACAACTGAAAAATAACTAAACAATAACAAAAGATGTTAGCTAAAACGCTATCAAATTTTATATGGTTTGCATTTTTATACATGAAACTCCAAATCTCCCAGTTTTAGATCTATCATTGATCTCAAGACAGCACATTCTCAATGTTGTCCTCTTCAGCATTTCTGTCTTGCTCTTCACTCTTCTCATAATATGAATCTATTGTACGTTTCTTTTTACTCATGGTGTTTCTTTATTCCCTGGCCTTTAAAGAGATTAAGCTCTCCTGCTGGGGAGCAGAGGGCACTGACCCAAGCTTCTTGTGTTGGGAGCCTAGGTCTTGGTCACTGGCTCTGTGTGCTGGGGCCTGTTGTGTTAGCAATTGCAGGCTGTAGGGTTCTGGCAGGTTATCTGGTGTTGGGCTGGAATCAGCAAGGCTGGGACTTTCAGGCAAATCTAGGTTGCCTGCTTTTCCTTTCCTTTAGCTTTCTTCAGCTCCTTTGAGGTGGGTGGTGCAGGGTGTTTATCTGCCTGGGGCCCCTTGCAGTGCTGCCTCCCTTAGTTCTGCTGAGGCACTGGGAGACTCCTTTGCCGTAAAATGCCGAGGCACCAGTATCTCCTCCTGGTGTGCTAAAGTGGGTCTTTCCACTAGCTGGCTGGGTGACTCCAGTTCTGTACTGCTCCCCTTCCCCTAGGGTAAGAGGGGCCTTTCCCATTAATCCCTCTAGCTACCTGGGCTATTGCACTGCTGCACCCCATCTTTCTTCAGGTTCAGCTGTTCCAGAGTTTTTTCTGGGGTGATATTTTCTGGGTTTTCAGAGGTTGATAGGGGAGGGTGAGAGCGACTACCTTTATACTCCACCATCTTGGCTCCCGGAAGCGGAAGTCAAGACAGTACATTCTCAAATTTTATCATTCATTCACTTATCCTCACTCATTCATTTATCCATCCATCAATCTATTCATCTGTCTATCTCTGTCTACCTGCTTATTTACTTATGAGGCAGGTCTCCTTCACTTGCTCAAGCTGGAAATGCAGTGGTCACTCACAGGCCAATCCCACTTCCCACTATTTATCAGCACAGAAGCCCCCCAATCCCAGGGACTCCTCATATTGCTGCTAGACTTAGCAGGGACACTTGACTGGCTTTGGCCCTATTATTCCTGAGAACTCCAGAGCTCAAGCGATCCATCAGCCTCTGGGATTACAGGCACGCTCCATGACATCTGGCAAATTTTAATTAATTTTAATATAAAAAAATAAATTTATGCAAGCAGCAAGTTGAAAATCAAATAGTCTTTTGGAACCTCTGTACCAAAAAAGATCTGAAATTATGCCTTACATGTTTAATAGGAGCCCAGAAATATGCTGGGTAAACTTTTACATCTGTTACTGATCTTTCAATGTTTACACTAATTAAGGAACCGAGGCAATTATCTATACCAGATGTGTCAATCATGCTGCCAGCGTAGCCACAATACTCCAGAGTGGCACCCTGCTTCTCACTAGATTAAAATGTAATTGGGAAATATTTAATAAGATAAATAAAAACAGAATAGAACATAGTTAATAAGAATATGTGGTTTTCTACATCAACGTAAGGCCAGCAGGGATCTTTATGAATGGTTTAGTGGCCCTGTTTCTATTTGAATGACACCACTGCTCTATACCACTCCAAGAAGAAAACACTTTTTTTCTCAAATTATGTCAAATATTTTGATAATGCTTCGCTTCATATTGCTAGTGTAGACCAGCCTTGGCATATTTTTCAAGAGTATGGGGTTCCCTGAAACCTTTTTCAGAATGACATTGGAAGGACCAGTGAAATCTATGGATCAGCATGCATTTATTACATATTTACTAGACTCACAGATTTCAAACTAGAACGGACCTTAACAAAAAGCAGTGTGGAAATATAACAATAATAATAATAACAGTAATAAAAGTGCTTCATATAGTGCTTTAAAGTTTGCAAAAGCTTTGCATGTTATCTTGGTTGATTCTCATACAGTCTTGTTAGACAGGTACTATTATTATTCCCATTTTACATTTGGGGAAACTGAGGCAGACAGAGTTTTTTTTTTTTTTGTTTTGTTTTGTTTTTTTTTAAATGACTTGCCCAGGGTCACACAGATAAAAAGGTCTGGGGAAAGATCTGATCTCAGGTTTTCCTGATTCCCATTCCAACACTGCAGTAGCCAATGTCCCACTAAACTGTCAGGGTGAAAGAACTCTAGAGTCAAAGGACCTGGAGTCACATCCTAACTGTGACCTGAAGAAAGTCATCTACCCTCCCAGACTTCAGTTTTAGCATCTGTAGAATGGTAAATGGGAGAAAGAGGAGGGAATTTCATTGACTCTGAGGTCTGGCTCTACATTTAAGATCCTATGACCTAGTCTAAGTCTCTCTCATTGTATAGATAAGAAAACTGAGGCCCACAGAGACTAAGAAACTTGTTCAAGGTCATACAAATACTGTCATGGATGAAGTTTGAAATTGCGCTCTTTGATTACAGTCAATGCTCTTTCCACCATGCCAGACAAATGGTATGGTTCCCCTCTAGCCCTAAATCCAGGGAAGTAGCTTTCAACCCGTAGTGCTCTCAAATTTAAACAGAAAACTCCTAAAGTTTTTTTTTTAACAATTAGTCCATCAAGAAGCATTTATTAGTCCCCTACTATGTGCCAGATACTAGAGATACAAAGCCAAAAGTTGAATAGTTACTGCTTTAGAGAAGCTAACATTATATTGGGGAGACATATATAGGATGGGATTGTTGTTCAGTTGTTTTAGTCTTGTCTGACTCTCTGTCATTTGGGGTTTTCTTTGGCAAAGACACTGTAGTGGTTTGCCATTTCCTTCTCCAGCTTATTTTACAGATGAGGAAACTGAGGCAAACAGGGTTAAATGACTTGCCCACAGCTAGTAAGTGTCTGGGGCCAGATTTGAACTCACGATGAGTCTTCCTGACTACAGGCCCAGCACTCTACACACTATGGCGCCCCCTAGCTGCCCCTCTAGGGATGGGATAGTGATAGGGATGTGGAACTGGAGCTGTCTGTCATTCCATTGCTATGGGGAACGCTGGGATGAGGAAACTCCCTTCAATGAAGGTTTGTGCCTCTGTAGCTTGTCTTCTGCCTAGAGCAGGGGCATCCAACTCAAAAAAGAAAAGGGTCCTCTACACTGTACTGAAAGATCCCTGCAGGCCCCATACAGACTTAGAAAACCACATATCAACATTTTCTATGTTCTGTTGTATTTTTATTTATTTTGTGAAATATTTCCCAATTATATTTTCATTTCATGGAGGGGGGGAAAGGGAGGAAACTCTGGAGCGTTGTAGACAGCAATGCAGATGTTGGACATCTCTGGCCCAGATACCTGAGAGGGTAAGGGACTTGCCCAAGGTCATACAACAAGTATATGTCAGAGGCAGAACTAGACCCCAGCCCTATCTGTCTCCAAGGCCAGCTCTCTAGTCTCTCCACTATATTGTCTCTATCTATCTATCTATCTATCTATACTGTAGGGATATAAAATTAAAATACATTAATATGCAAAATAGATACAAGGCAATGAAAGAGTTAAACCCTTAGAGTTGTAGTGGTCAGAAAAGCCCTTAAGGATATTACAGGAATTTTTTAATTTCCCTTTATTATCTGGGGCTCTGAACCATTCCTCCCACAATTTTTGGTTAACTAAAAGTCTTAATATTCACCTCACCTGAACAAAAGCTGTCCCATGGGATGGAAAAATTTACTTAAGTCTTAACTAGGTCAGTGAGGTGGCACAATGGATAGAGCACTGGCCCGGAAGTCAGGAGGACCTGCGTTCAAATCTGGATTCACACATTTACTAGCTGTGTGACTCTGGGCAAATCACTTAACCCCGATTGGATCCAAAAGAAAAAAAAAGTCTACGAATTATTGGGGCAGCTAGGTGGTTCAGTGGATAGAGCATGGACCCTGGAGTCAGGAGGACCCGAGTTCAAATCTGGCCTCAGACACTTGAGCTAGCTGTGTGACTCTGGGCAAGTCCAATTTCCTCAGAAGTCCAATTGCCTCACACAGAAACAAAAAGTCTTAAGTATTCCTTAGATAAGAAGTCAGAGGAAGAATCTCTACAGTCCCAGACTTCTCACACTGTTTGACAGAATTTTGTTTCCTTAGGGAATGTATGAGATTGTGACTCTGTTTAACAAAATTCAACTTTTATGACATAGAAGAAAGTATGGGATTATGAGTCTGTCTTCTTTTTAACTTTTATGGCCTAAGAGGAATGTACAAGATTGCAATGTGTCAAAGAATTATTTCTCTGTCACTCTGTTGTAATTTTGCCCATGAGAATCTTTGTCAGAATCCTCGTGATGGTTCAGGTTATCTCTGAGGCTTGAACCTATGCTTGAGCATAATACTAAAACCTAGATTTTTGCCCCCATAATTTCTGCATCATGGTAAATACATATCTGGTGGCGGTTACCTACCACGTGATTTCAGAGAGAAGAAATTTCTCCCATAACAAATAGAAGGCAATGCTTGAGCTGATATACAAAGAAGACTAGAGATTTGAAGATTTAGAGGTGAAGAGCAAATGTGTTCCAGGCATAAGGGACAGCCGATGCAAGTGCACAGAGATGGGAAATGGAGCATTGTTTATGAGAAATAACTTGCTTTGCTACAACATAAATTATGGGAAGGGGAATACTATGAATAATCCTGGAAAAGTAGGTTGGGGGCTAAGTTGTCAATGGTTTCAAATGCCAAACACAGCAGTTCTCATCTGATCCTAGAGACAATATGGAGCCACCCGAATCTATTCAGAAGAAGAATGACACAGGCAAATTTGCAAAGCAAACAATTCCCTAGGAGTTGCAAACACTAGATTGTTTAAGAGCTACTCTTTGTTTTCCTCCATGATCTCGATCTTTCTGGACCTATGTCATAGGAACTTAAAAAAGTGTATCATCATTGGTGCCAAGAATTTAAGACTTTAGCTAATCCCATTGTCTGGGGCTGATAGTGCTATAGTATTCCCACAATAGATTGCCCCCTTCCCCTCTTCCAGTGGAGTCCATAGAGTCATTGGTTCACAAAGACAGAATCTCTTACAACTAGACAGTAAGGAAGCTTCCTGCAGAAACTTATCCAACTTTATAGGCTGCCTTGATAAAATTGCTTTTTCTATTTTTTTGGGGGGTGGAGTATTATATCATATCTTTTTAGTTAGAAAACAAAAAAGAGGGGAAGCAGCATGATATAGTGAGAAAGAGCATGGAACTTGAACTCAGAAGACTGGATCAAGTCACAGCTCCACACTTAGTAGCTATGGAGCCTTGGGCAAGTCATTTAATCTCTCTGAGCCTTATCTGTAAAACAGTACTAATAATAATTGAACTATGTATTTTAGGGGGCCATTGTTAAGAAAACATTTTGTAAACCTTAAAGCACTCTGGAAATAAAGGATTACTAATTCAACATATAAAATACCTACTATGTGCAGATTACTATGTTATGTAATGCTGGGGGCACTGAACAAATTTAGATCAAAAAATTTATAATCTGTTCCAAGCCTATCATTTTGTAGTTGAGGAAACTGACCAAAATAAAGGAAGTAACTTGCCCAAAATCATACAAAAAGCATACAGCAGAGCTGAGATTTGAACCCAGGTTCTCTGACTCCAAATTCAATACTCCTTGCACTATGTCATTATTGACTGAGAGGATGGGGTAGGGGGTAGGGTGTGGAACTGGAAGGATGAGAAAGACTATGGTAGCCTTAAAGGGGGAGGATCATAGGATTTTAAGCGAGAGAGGACCTTAGAGATCACCTATCAAAACCCCCATTTTATGGATGAGAAAACTAAGGGCTAAGGCTTTGAAATGACCTGCCTATAATCACACAGGTAGAATAAACAGCATGTCTGAGATTCTAATCCAAGTCTTCTGATTTAAAGTCTAGTGCTCTTGGTACTATCCCTGATACATTAGACACCACCCTAGTGAATCACAGCCAACACACTGATTTTCTCTGAACACTGATCGATTCCAAGGGCCAAATCTAATTCTTTTCATAGGCCTTCATTCTCATTTTCCATAGCCCTGCCTATGAGGCTGCTACCTGCTCACCTAGAAGGCACTGGGTACCTCTAGTTTAATTCACAAATGATGGGTTACTTGTTTTAAAACAAGTCCCTGAAGGGGCATGGGACAAAAAAGAGAATATACTCTGTTTTCTTTCTATATTGTATAGTAAGATAATTTTAGTACCCCCTTAATTAAATACCTTCTTATTTTGAAATTGTTGAGTAGACTGGGAGATACTATGACCTTAGCTTGTGAAATTTTTTATGTAAATAGAGAATTTTATTTTATTTTTAATGATTTATTCAAAGTATTTTAAAATATTTTATTTCTTCCAATTACATGTAATGACAATTTTTAACATCCATTAAAAAATTTTTGAGTTCCAAATTTTCTCCCTCTTTCCCTCTTCTCCCCCTTCCCTCAGATGGTAAGTAATTTGATATAGATTATACATGTGCAATCATGTAAACAAATAAAGAATTTTAGAACTGGAATGTCTTTATAGATTATATAATTTAATCTTCTAATTTTACAGATGAAGAAACTAAGGGCTAGAGAGGTCAGATGATTTGCCAAAAGGACCACATAAGTAGTAAATGACAAAGCTAGTGTTCAGGCATAGGTCTTCTGACTTTCAATCTAATCTTCTTTCCATTAACCACACTGGTCCAAGTTAAAACTCCAAGAATTTATAGTTACAATCTATGGAGATGCAATGGAAACAAGTAAACAAATTTTATTTTCTCATCACCCAGCTAAGCTAAACTATTCATCATGAGGCAGGACCAAACAAGGGCTTCTACTCAAAAAGAAGAAAACCCTAAAAGCTAAAGAATTGGGCAGGAAAACTGAGGATTAGAGGGACTTTACACATAAATGTAGTTATATTAGAAGGAGTTCATATTACGTAACTATTTCTTCTTCCTAAAACCCATGAGATAAAAGAGAATTCAAAGAAGTCAAAAGAAATAGGTTGAGAAAGAGAACTTTCAGCTGACCATGAATCTTCTTTTTCCTTCCTTCCTTCCTCTCTTCCTCCCCTTCCTCCCTCCCTCCCTCTCTCTTTCTCTCTCTGTCTCTCTCTGTCTCTCTCTCTCTTTCTAGGTGGCACAGTGGATAGAGTGCCAGGCCTAGAGTCGGGAAGACCTTAGTTAAAATACAACTTCAGCCACTTTATTAGCTGCATGATCCTAAGCAAGTCACTTAACCCTGTTTTCTTCAGTTCCTCATCTATAAAATGAGCTGGAGAAGGAAATGGCAAACCATTCCAGTATCTTTGCCAATATAACCCCAAATGGAGTCATGAAGAGTCATATATAACTGAAAATGACTAAACAACAACTCTCTCTTCCCATTTTTCCTCCTTTTCTTTCTCCTTCCCTGTCTCTTTCTTTCAATATACTAGAATTCCTGAAATTTCAATACCCTATATGATGCGTCTCTGTTGTATGCTACTTTGTCTATCCTCAGTGCAGTGGTTAGCCTTATGCCTAGTACATAGTACTTAATAATGTTTATCTAACTGAATTGCTTTACTAGGATGTCAATAATGGAACATGATAAATACTATTAAAATGTCTAATCCCTGCGGAAATTTAAGAAACAGGATATTTAAGAGTACCAATGAGTGGATGACTAGGCAAATTTTCTTCTCATTTCTACTCTAAACAGTGAATATATGGCTACTGGGACAGAGCTTTGTTGTCAAACTAAAGGATATTGCGGACTTTCCTTTTTTAACAAAGTAAAGGTTGTTTTTATGGTACGTTTTTGTTGTAATAGTACCTCAGAGTAATTTTTCAAGCTTAGTTGCTAGTTTTATTAATAAACTCATTTTTATTTATTCTATTTTATCTCTTCTTTGATTCTTAGAATTTGTTTTTATGTTTAGTTAGGGCTTTTTATTTATTGATTTCCTAGTTTGTTTTTGGTTACCTGGCCAATCTATCGAGCTGTTCCTTCTTTCTCTTTTTTTGTTCCACAGATGAGCAGTTTCTGGCACATAGTAGGTGCTTATTAAATGTTTATTTATTGATCAAAAGTGCTTAGAAATATACAATCGCTCCCTACCCTCCTCCTGGATTGCTTTGGTGATAGCTCAAAAGTTTTGGTAGGTTGTCTCCCTGTTGAATGCCCAGGATCAAATGTAAACACCTTTGTTTGCCATTTACAAATGGCATTCACAAACTGGCCTCTTCCTACCTTTCCAGTCTATTTATACTTAACTCCCCACTTCTTTCGGTTTGCATTCCTGCCACTCTGGTCTACTCAGCAGTGTCCTGTATATACCACACTTCTTGCTTGAAGCTCCATCTCCCCTGTCCATGTCTTTGAACTGTCTGTCCCCTAAGTCTGGAATATACTCTCTCTTTGACTCTGCTTCTTGAATCCCCTGGTTTCATTCAAGAGTCAGACTAAGTACCATCTTCTTCACGAAGCTGTTCCTGCTGTCCGCAGCTGCTAGTGTATCTCTTCCTCAAACTACCTTGTATTCATTTTGTATATATTCTGTAAGTATTCATGTGCCCACATTGTCTCTCCCATTAGAATGTCTATATCCTAGGGGCATAGCACGTTGTGTGGCACTAGTGGGTGGTTAGTAAATGCTTCTTGATGGATGGGCTGATTATCCAATACTCCTGGGATCCTTTCAGATAACTCCAAACTTAGACATAAGCAGTACCAAAGTTCCTGCTGCTACTGAAGCTAAGCAAATTCAATGACTAAAATTACTCCTCATAAAAACCAGCAAATAGGCTCCCATTTTATCTAAATTTTATGTGATTAGAACAATAGAGATTATTCAGCAAAACTGTGTGCTGAACAGAGTGTGAATTAGAAATGCTAAGTTATAGCTTCCGTTTAAAATTGCATCCAGGTAAGGCATAGATATACTATGTAGAAGATAAGATGTTTTCCACTGTGTTAAATTCACAAAGGGAATATAAAGCTGATCTCACTACCATAAGCCCTGCTATCTCTTTGAGGGAATCTGTGACAAATGCTGTCTCTATATGTGAGTAAAATCTGTAAGTCACTGCTTCCTATTATAGAACAGATGAAAAACAAACGATTGACATTAATTTTAGTCTGAATTTGACTCTTGGATGTTGTACACAGCTCATGTGCAATATTCTAAATCATCTATTAATTTTGCAACGTGTAATCAGCTCTTCAATTTCCTAGCTTATTAAAAAAAACCAACCACCGCTTTTAAAAAATCAGCTCATTCACATTAGCCAATTTCTTTTTAATGCAAAAAAAACCGAGCAGATGTGCACAAAAGCAGATGTGGGCACTTGACGCTTTCAAAATTCCTATTATAGCTTCAGCTATCAAAGCATGCTATGTTTCCATTTCTTCAAATTACAAGGTAATGATGTGATTAAAGGAAGGTTAGCAAACATGAGTGAGGGAAAGAACCATTGCCATAATTATTGGGGAAAGAGGTTAGTGAGAGAAAAAGCAGCAATGTGTGATCTGGATTTCTTCTATGTTACTCAGTAAGAGAATTTAAACCCTTCATAATGAAAAAGCAGTCTGCCAGACAGAAGTCCTTAAGCACCAATTCTAGACTTCCTGCGTTGTCCAACACATGACAATTAACCTTTATGCGCCTCAGGTTCCCGCTTTGTGAAATGGTGGCTCTCTCAGCTATGGGTCTGACACTGGACTCCGGTAAACCTCAAAGTTTATATAGGGCTGAGGAAGGGGATAGACTTTGTTTCTGGACAGTGTGGGAGTAACTACTCCTAACCATCTGTTTCCATGTGCCACAGACATATGGGAGCCGTGGACACCCCTGGGAAATTTTCCTGCAGGCAGAACACTGAACCCAACTCACCATCCCCACCTTCTGTGTCTGAAAGTGTATTGAAAAGTATTCATTCATATTTATACAGATACTATAGAAAGCAACGTATAGGCTACCAGACCAGAGATCTGAAAGGGAAAATGGTGGCAACTCTTTTTCTCCACTAAAGAATATGTTCAGATGTAAGGGAGGACTAAAGTGAATAATCTCATTTGCCTTCTTCTTATTCTGGGTTGTAAGAGCTAAAGATCGAGGGTACCATAATAACAATAGTTAGTATTTACATAGCACTTTCAGGTATGTAAAGCACTTTATCTTAATAAAGTATCTTAAATAAGATACTTTATGTAAAGTATCTTATTTGATCCTCATAACACTTCTAAGATAGGGGCAGCTAGGTGACACAGTGGATAGAGTGCTCGGCTTGGAGACAGGAAAACTCATCTTCCTTCCTGAATTCAAATCTGGCCTCAGACACTTACTAGCTGCCTGACCCTGGGCAAGTCACTTAACCCTGTTTGCCTCAGTTTCCTCATCTGTAAAATGAGCTGGAGAAAGAAATAGTGAACCATTCCAGTATTTTTTGCCATGAAAACCCCCCAAAATGGAATCACAAGGAAACGACTACAACAAAGACTTCTAGGAAGTAGAATTTTACTGATAGGGAAACTGAGGCAGACAGGTACAATGAGTTGCCCAGGATCACCAACTAGTAAGTGTCTGAGCCAGGTCCAAAGCTCTATCCATTATACCACCCAGCTACCTACAAAAATACCTGTGCTGATTCCAGTGTGCCTACTATGAAAATACAAAGCAGAATATTCAAGGTTACATTACCCTTAACAAAAAAGAAAAAGAAAAACAGCCTTCAGATTAAGCTCTGAATAGTTTAATGACCACAGTTTTATTTATGAGGAAATATTTAGTCCTATCATGATGAGAATTTCACGAGCATGACATGGAAGTATTGAGTTTCCTTGGCATAGCTGTTGTTTTTCTTTCTTGCTGTTTATAAATCCTACCCCTCTTGTTTAAATCCATAAGAACCCAAACTATACACTGTGGCTTGCTAATCTCCTAATCAGAACTTCTGTAAACAGTTTAATATTCTGAGAAGATAAATTCAATCCATCTTCTCTGGCACAGATTGTGATTACTAAAGATTCACCAAGTGCCAATGATGCATCTCACTTTTTCAGAAAATGTTAAGAAAAATCCTGTCTGGTCTGTCAAACTAAAAAAAGACAGAGACACATTTAGATGGGGAGAAAACGCCCCCAAAGAAAAATGATGTTAGCCATGAAAGTAAAGCACCCAAGATGGACGATAGACAGATCATGCTTCTCTAGATAAGACCATTCTAGTAGAAAGCAGAAGACTGTGACTGGGTACCTACAATGCCAGCCTACAAATGGCTGACCAAGCCACAGCCCACCCTTCACTATTCGTATATTCTCACCTCACTTATTATCTTTGTACCAAAGGGAATAAGGTAAAGGCCGCTGCTGCCAACACACATGCTGTTGCTATAGTAACAGACATATAGATGAGAAAAGCATATGGATTCACTGGGAACTGGCTTGTGCTTTCTCATTAATGCTGAAGGCCAAAATAGGTATCTTCCACTTTCTGCTAACCAACTTCCTTCTCCTAGGCTTTTAATATGACTTACAGGAAGCCATGTGAAAAAGTGTTTCTATCTTTCAGAAGATCATCTTGATGACATGCAAATTAATTTAAACCTGATTCAATTAAGAGAAGAATGAGCAAGAGAGAGCAGGGTCCACCTGGGCCAGAAAAGATGGCCACTGAGCGTTAATGCCTGATATTGGAGGAGGAATTTGTAACAATTTCTTGTAAAAACAAATGTAAGACAGAGATAAAACACCATTATTTATATATCATTTGGTTAAGCATGTAAACTACACATTCAGACAAAAGTCAAGAAGCATTCATTATAAGGGAGGCATCTTACTCCATGAACACAGGCTTGATTGTGGCCAAAAATGGCATTGTTATAGGTGCCGATTGGTTTAAATGGAAAGAACGCCTATGCCAATGAAATCATGGATCTACTAATGTAACAGCAACAACAGCAAAGAGGCCAAGCTAGCTGAGCTAGCCAGGGCATGGTCAGTCTGAGCGCTAGACTTAGTCCTGGGCACAAAATTCCATATTAGGGTGTGTGTATGTGTGTGTGTGTGTGTGTGTGTGTGTGTGTGTGTGTGTGCATAAACAGTAAATATACGAGGTGCATAGAAGGGAGTACAATATGCATATTAAAGAACAGCTATGAGACAAGGGGAGAAAATTCCATTTTTTCATCACCTTCTTCAGCAAAAGATAGGCCAAGGCTGCATGTATTCATTATGCAGTTTGTACCAATGCAGAAGTCATCATACAAGCACGGAATATGTCACATGGTCTGTCTCCCGTGTAAACAATTCCAATGGCAGAAGCCTACAGCACAATTGGCTGAACAGGCTGCGGTACCAAACACTAATCCCTTTCAGGACTGACAAATGGTGCTTGTGAAAGCGCAGTGGTAATCCCTGCCTTCTGGATAACACTGGTGAAGTGGGGGGAGGGGGGCGAGGGAAGGGGGTGAGGAAGGGTAGCATCTCTGAGCTGCTTTTGCCAGCTGCGGGGAGCACGAAGCACAGTCTTCTGCTGGGATAAGTAATAAAGTTATTACCCTTATAAGAAGGTTAATCAAGGCCACTCATGTCAGACACTCCTACTTTTCAATTCACTGAACAGAAACCTGAAAACACTCAATTATTTGCCCAACAAAGATCTCATTTCTACAGAGGTGAAATTTTGAGGATCTAATTTTGAAAACACTTTTCCTTATGCCTAGATGGCATGTTGTTGAGGTTAAGCTGAAGTCCTGAGCCCCTGAGCAAAAATTTTTGGAAAGGTCACCTTTGTAATCTTTTGTTCATTGAAGCAAATAACCAGAGGCTAGGAGTAAAGGCAGAATTGAGGAGCAATATACATACTCACTCACCAATAACACAACATCTGAAAGTGAGAATTCCAGTGACTTTTAAGTAGAAAATTGGTAATGGGACACTGATACCTGTTGTGGCTTTGTGATCTCACACACACACACACACACACACACACACACACACACACACACATCCCAACCAGGAAATGCAATAAAAAATAATGGTGATATTGGAGAATGAATCGATAAGCATTTATTAAACTCCTACTATTTACCAGATACAATCTCTTAGGGCAAACAACATGTATACACACACATCTATATATACATGGGACAAGTAGATGGTTCAGTGGATAGAGCACCAGGCTTGGAGTCAGGAAGATCTGAATTCAAATATGGCCTCAGACCATGTGGCCCCCTAGGCAAGTCACATAACCCCTAATTGCCTCAGTTCCTCAAATGTAAAATGGGGACCTACTGGAGAAGGAAATGACAAACCACTCTCGTATCTTTGCCAAGAAAACCCCATGGATAAATCCATGAGGTCACAAAGAGTTGGACACAACTAAACAACAACATAGCATATATGTGTATATGTATATATAAACAAGCATACATATACTTATACACACAACATGAATCTATAATACATGTATATATGTGCATGTTTGTATATATATATAATATTTATATACACACACACAGACATACACAGATATATGTATACATAATACATAAAACTATGCCCATATAGTCCCACATATGTGTGTACATATATGTATGTAAGTATCATCAAAGTTTAACTGGTCTCTTCCTTCCAAAAGCTACCTCTCCCCTGACCTTCCCTATTTCTACTGATAATATAACCATCCTCCCAGACCCATAGGATTAAAATCCAAGAATTGCTTTTGACAATTCCCTCTCCCATACTTTCCATCCCTAATCAGCTGCCAAGTCCTTTTGATTGTATTTCTTCAGTCTTACATTGGTGTCTTTTCCTCCATTCCCATTGCAACCACCAAAGTTAAGATACCTTTTCTTACTTTTACTTTCAAAAACAGAAAAGATGAGACAATAAGTCTCCCTTCTTCTGGTGGAGACATGATGGACTATGGGTAGAAAATGCTGCCTCCACTTTCAGACATGGCTAATGTGTCAGTTTTGCCTAACTTTTTTTTCTTTGTTAAAGAGAACATTTATTAGGAAGGGGAGATGCAAGCAGTATATCCTTCAATGACTTATGATGTAAAACAAAAGTCATCAATAAAACTTTTAAAAATGGTGATAAAAAAGCCTTCACAAAACAAACTACCCACTTCCCTGGCTAGAGAATGTACTTAAGTTCTCACCTAGATGGTCGTGCTGGATTTACAATTCAGCAGATAGATTAGAAAACTACTTTTCAAACCTCTTGTCTAGGGAAGTATAGCCTCTTTGGGAGTGGCAGAAATCGAGGGATTTCCCTAACGTTAAAAGTGAAAAGGCCTTCAGGGGCTGAAAAGGTACACCTGCAAATCTGTTTGGCATTCCTTCTGATCCTTACTGACAGTCCTCAGTGACTGAGGGTGAACAAATGACACCCTGCTTTGTCAACCTTGCAGCTACTCATGGGGCAACCAGCAATTATTCAACACCCTTCCACCAACAACCAGAGTTTCTATGGCACCAATTTATTTCCTCAGAACACACAAATACCAAGCATGGTTTTTTTCTTTTTCCAGTGGAAAATAACTTTACAACCAGCAAGTTGGCAAAGATGACAAAAGAAGGGAAAAGTAAATGATGGAAAGGTTATGGAAAGATAGGTACATTAATGCACTACTGGTGAAATTATAAATTGGTCTGACCATTCTGGAAAGCAATTTGGAATGATGTTGAGAATGGAACAAAAATGTCGTGAGATAATAGATTTATTAGAGCTGACAGAGACCTCAAAGGCATATAGTATAACCCTCTTGTTTTAAGATGAAGAATCCAAGGCCCAGAGAGGTTAAGTTATCGGCTCAAAATCACATAAGTCCTAAGTGTCAGAAACAGGATATTCTTTGATCCAGAGATTTCACCCCAAAAAGGCCAATTACCAAAAAAAAAAGGACCATATACTCCAAAATAGTTACAGAAGCATTTTTATAATAATAAAGGACTGTTAATTGGGGAATGGCTAATAAAATTGTGGTGCAAGAATGTAATGGAATATTACTTTGCTTTAAGAAATGATGAATGTAATGAAGCAGAGAAACATAGAAGAGTCATGAAATGATGTGAAGTGAAGTAAACAGGAGCAGAAATATATATATATATATATATATACATATATTTGTAATGACTACAATGTAAATTAAAGAACTACAAAATAATTGCAATGGAATGCTGTAAAATTATAAACAACCAAGACTGACTCCAAAGGAAAAATATGAGAAGACACTTCCCTCCCTTCTTTGCAGAGGTGAGAAACTGGGGTGTAGACACTACACGTAATGTCAGAGTTGGGAGCCTGGGGTATTGAACACTGCAAGTAATGTCAGCCTCTTCCATTGTGTTAGCTAGTTTTGCTGAACTAGGTTTTTTCTTTTTTTATCTTTTGTCATTAAGAATGACTCTATGGGAAAGGGAGGGTGGTGAGATACATAGAAAAAATGTAGGTGATAAAAAAATCAATAAACATTTTTTCAAAAAGAGCAAATCAGATTATCTGTGAACAAAACAATTTAATTGTTTACCCTCCAAAAATAGCCTAGTATGCTAGTGAAATAAGCCAAATCAGACCAGGACTAAAATAATTCAAATCTTTCATCACTTCTTAATTATTTAGTGATACTTAAAGAAAAATGACCAATCTGAATGACTTTGATTGCTCGAGCAGTGACAGTAATCATTCTGAATACCTCATGAAAAGAAGAGAATTTACCAATGGCATCTAGTTGGAACTTGAAAAATATTTTCTCACAGACAAAATGTTACAAAGTTATGTTTCTGGTCCCAGACCAGTCCACAAGAACCTAACTAACCCAGAATTCACCTGACATATATACTATGGCACTTGAGTACAAAATAAACTTCTTTGGGTAGCAATGTTTCTATGGTAAAATGTATTTTAAATACCAATGTGTCATGCCAGAAGCACATCATCCTGCCCTCCCCTGCAATGGCACCAGTGACTTCTCCCACTCTCTCTCCTAACCAAATGTGGGATTAGGGACTTCCCTAACTCAAAGACATTAATAATGACTTTCTTGGCATGGGGTTTCTCAGAGTGATGGCTAGAAGGTTATAGGATCATAGATTTTAAGCTGAAAGAGATATTAAAGGTCATTTAGTACAACCCTTGCATTTTGTCCAGAGAGAGAGGGAGTGATCTTTTAAAATCACAAAGGTAGTAAGGTGGCAGGACTGGGATTCAAACTTAGGTCCTCTGACTTCAAATCTTGTGCTCTATCTGGAGAACAAGTGGGAGGGATAAGGGTTACAAGTGTCTTGGTTTAAGAAACTATGGGATGGCAAGAGTTGTAGACTGGGAAGTTAGGATCACTGGGGTAGGAAAGGATAGCTGTATGGTGTTACCTTCTGCTCTCTCTCCCATTCAACCTCACCAATATCGCCACTAAAGAATAAAGACTTTAGGAGCAGCTAGGTGGTGCAGTAGATAGAGAACTGGCCCTGGAGTCAGGAGGACCTGAGTTCAATCTGACCTCAGATACATAACACTTAATAGCTGTGTGATTCTGGGCAAATTACGTAACCCCCAATTGCCCTCACAAAAAAAAAAGAATAAAGAATTTGTCCTGGGCTGGTCCTTATGTGAACTAGAAATTAAGGGATGGAGTTAGGGAGGGCTTGGTTCCAGGCAAAAAGGCTTTTGCAGCAAGAGAGAAAGGAAATGGAGACAGAACAGGAGATAAGTAGTGTCAATGGAAAGGAGAGTGGAGTATCACTGGGACACTCTACTAGGGCAGATGTTGGTATAGAAGAAAGAAATATATGCCAAGTGTATTCAAGGAAACTTGGACAGACTTGTATGAGCTGATACAGAACAAAGTGAACAGAGCTAAGAGAACAATTTATAAGATAACTATAATCATGTAAACCATTTTTAAAGACAACTCTGATACTGCAATAACCAATCGTTACTTTCCTCTCTCCCTCTCCCCCTCAACAGGGAGGAGATGGACTAGAGACATAGAAGGAGACATACATTTTCAGACACAGAGAACATGTGGATTTGTTTTACTGGTGTAACCTTGCGTCAGAATTACCATGCTAGTGGAGATGCAAAATCCATTAGCTAGTGATATCACGGGACTGGGGTATTTAGGACTGTTTGCAGTGAATCTTGGGAGAAGTACGGGGTCTCTCCAGGTCTACAACTGGAGAGTGTGGAGTTTCTTCCTCCATCTTGGCATCAGAGACTAACACTTGGCTGGCCACTGATTTGTGCTCCTCTATGCTTCCCTAAAAGCTGCTGAGAAATAGCTCTGGCAACTGCTACTACTAATGATACAGTTAACATTAAGCTGAAAGAGACCCAAAAGAGTCTGTGACAAGTAAGTGTGGTGCTGACTAGACCTGGTTTGGAGACATGGTCCCATTTACCCCTTAGAGACAATATGCTTCTCCCAGAACTCCAAGGTGGAGAAGGAAGCAAGTGCCTTGTCCTCTCTCTGGGAGAGGAAGGAGTTAAATAAAGCAACCAACTAGTTCTCCCGCTGCAGTTGGCAGCATCCTACGCTATACTGCCTGCACCCACCCGGAGATTATTTCCCCTCCCCCATTACTTCTCTATTCTTTCCCTCAAAGCTGTTTATTTCCATTTTTATAAGACAAAATTAGGGGCTACTAACTCCCATTGGGTGGCTAATGTTATCCATAGCAGTGGCAAATGGGAAGTGGGGAGGCAGCCTAAGAAAAGTCCATGGCCCATTCAGCTCTTAGCATGGGGCATGGGATGGGAGGCAGTCAAACAATGCTTTCTTCCCTGGAAGATCACAGACATTTCCAGTTACATTGCTACAGTATTACTTAGCCAGCCTATCTAGATGGTAAGCAGAAAGATATTTCTAACATGAATCAAAATCCCTTAGACTAGAGATATTTTGTGAGCCTGCACAGAACAAAGAAGGAGAGAGGAGTACCCTTCTGGAATCATTTGTTGGTGCACATTGGATTCCCTACCCTTTAAGCAACAATTTACAGATGAGTGAAGATACTTGTAGAGTAAGGGACCCTGCTCAGTCCCCTCTCTCCATGCCTAAACCTATTACCAGTACTTTATATTATAGATGGAGGCTAGCATCCGTGGCATTATTATTAGTCTTTCCCAAAGAGATCAATCTTCTCAAAACTTATATGTAGGAGACTGGGATAAGCCTAACTCTTTTAAATCATAGGGAGTCACTTTTATTGAATTTTACACTCAACTATGCTCACTTGTTACAAGAGAGGGCTTCTATTGTTGGGAGAGGGGATCTTGAGGATTCGATTGGTAGTGGAAGTGATGGAACAAAGAAGGAAAGGAAAGGAGTGTTAAGGAGCTATTAAAAGTATGCACACAGGAAAGCAGAAGGAAGTTCAAGAAGGACACAGACAGCAGGGAAATGTTGTTGCTATTAAGTTTGCTATTGTTAGATTTGCAGTTTCAGGTACAAGCATCTTTTTAATTATACTATGCTATGGAAATGCTTGTTTTATTCCACAAATTAAAAATAAAAATAAAATAAAATTGGCAGCACAGAAAAAAGTTTGCTATTGTTAAGTTTGATTTGTACCTTTTTAAGCCAAAATATGTAATAGGAGTTCAAGTTTAATATGCAAGGCTCTTCTGTTCTCTGCGTATTGAAATGTTCATGTTTGTTGAGGTTGGTCAAATTCAAAGTTAAAAAGGAAAATTGGAAGAAAAAGAAATATTTGCCAGGCATTCCTCAGTCAAGGTATCCAAGGGACATGTCTATATTTGATACAGAGTAATCACATTTTTTTTGTTCTCAAGCCTGCTTAAATAAAATGTACTTGAGAACACATCTTTAAACTTGGGGCAGGGCTAGCCATCTATTTGTCTCATGAGTCCCAGAAGAGTTCAGAACAAGTGCCATCTGCTGCGGGGAGCAGCTGATCCCAGCTGGGCAGCACCATCAGAAAGAAGACAAGAAGGGGCTACAGAATACAGTGAGGGCAGCCAGGGGAGGAGAGGCACTAAGGGGACCTGCAGCAGAGCAGTCTAGCCCCAAATAGTCCCCATAAAGGGACGGCAGAGGGAAGTACCACTGAGAAGAATCTTCCTTCCTTGCCATCTCTCACCCTTACCCAGGGCAATATTGTCAGACTGGCCTATGTTTGGACCCTGGTGAGCCTCGCTGCATAGAAGACAAGCTAGTCCCCATAGGTAGGGACAATAAATCAGGCAAATAAATGGTCCTCGAAGCGTAACTAGTTCTTCATTTCAGGAGCAAATCTCTGACACAAGGCTGACAAAAGCAATCATTTTTCTATTGCTTTCATTTGAAGACCAACTTCAGGCTAAGAAAAAACTTAGAAAAGCCTTTAGACATAGGTGAAAGCATGTTATTTGAGGCTTCTCTTTCAAAATTCTTTCTACTGTCTCATTATTCTTATTCTATTTCAGATCATGTTTAAAGTTAAAAAAAAGTTGCCTACATTCTCCTCATCTATACTGATGTTTATGTCTAAAGGATTCATTCACAGGAAAAGGTTTCTCTAAATACTGAATGTCTTTTAAACACAACCACAACTCTCTACAGATACAGACACATTAGAGGGGGAAATCTCATGAGGCTTCTTGGTAAATTAGGTGAGAGTACAACCAAATGGATCCAGGGAATTTGTTTTCTGTCTGCCCTTAATGGACTTCCGTCTTCAGATGCTTTATTACAAAGGTGACCTTGATGAAAACCCTAACAAATTTTCTTCCATATTCCCCATCCCTTCAAGGTAATTAAACTCAAGGATCACAGAGCCTTACCTCAAGGATCAGAGGGGACTTAGAGGTCATTTCACAGTCTCATGTTATAAATGAGGAAACTGATTCCCAAGAGAAATCAAGAAATCAAGTCAAATCAAGAAGCATTTACTAAGCACCCACTATGTGCCAGGCACTGTATCAAGCCCTAGGGATATAAAGAAAGGCAAAAGACTTGCTCTGAAGGAGCTCGCAGTTTAATGTTTAATGCAAACAACTATATAGAAACAAAATACATATAGGATAAATTGGAGATAATCTCCAAGGGAAAGCGCTAGCTTTGAGGGGTATCAGGAAGAGCATCTTATAGAATGTGAGATTTTAGCTGGGACAAGAAGGAAACCAAGGGAGCCAGGGTGTGGAGATAAGGAGAGAGATCATTCTGAGCATGAGAGACTATAGTGAAAATGGCCAGAGTCAGGAGATGGACAAGTCTTGTGCAAGGAAGAGCAGAGATGCCAGTGTCACTGGATTGCTGAGTATGGGGGAGGTGGGAGCCAAATGTAAGAAGACTGGAAAGATAAGAGGGCGCCAGGAGATGAGGAGTCTTGAAAGTCAAACAGAGGATTTTGTATTTCATTCTGCAAGTGATAGGAAGGAGTTGCTCGAATAGAGGGGTGGCATGCTCAGATATGTGCTTTAGGAAGATGAATTAGACACTTGAGTGGAGGAAGGACTAGAAGGAAAGAGACGCAAGGCAGGAAGACCAACCAGCAGGTTTTCAAAATAGTCCAGGAGTGAAAAGATGATGGTCTGCACCATAGTGGTGGCAATGTCAAAGAAAGAAAGGGGCATATATGAGAGATGTTTTGAAGGTAAAACCAACAGGACAAGATGACAGAATGGACATGTGAGATGAAAGAAAGTGAAGAGTCATGGATGACACCTGGAGTTGTAAGCCTAGGTGACTAGAAAAATGGTGGTGCCCCATACAGTAATAGGAAAGATAGGAAAGGGGAATGCTTTGGGGGAAAGATAAAGAATTCTGTTTTAAATAAGTTAAGTTTAAGATGTCTATAGGATATCCTGTTAAAGATGTCAAATACGCAGTTGGAGATTCAAGTCTGAAAGTTAGGAGATAGGTTAGGGATGGATAATTAGATCTGAGAATCATTATTATAGAGATGCTCATTGACTCTATGGTAGATAGGAGTTTGGTAAGATTACCAAACAAAATAGTTGAGAAGGAAAGGATAAGAAAGCCCAAGACAGAGCGCCCTGGGAGATACTCATAGTTATGGGGTGTAACTTGACTGAAGCCCCAGCATAGGAAACTGAGTAACCACTCAGAGAGGGAAGGAACCACCAGGCTAGAGTAGTGTCACAGACACCTACAGGGAAGAGAGTATCAGGAAGGTGAGGGTGACTGAGAACGTCAAATGCTGCAGAGAAGTCAAGAAAGATGAGGATGGAGGAAAGGCCATTAGATTTGGCAGCTAAGAAATCACTGGTAAATTTAGAGAGAACAGTTTCAGTTGAATAATGAAGTCAGAAGCCAGACTAGAGAGTAAAAGACCAGAATGAAAAGCAAAGAAAGTAAAGGCATTGATTACAGATAGCTTTCTTAAGGAGTTTAGCCACAAGAGGGCAGAGATATGTGGAACAATAGCTTGTAGGGGTGGATGGATTAAGCGAGGGTTTTTTGAGGATAGAGGAGACAAGGGCACATTTGTAGGCAGGAGCGAAATAACCAGTAGACAGGAAGGATTAAAGAGAAATGATAGAGCGAGGATGATGGAGGGCAATCTCTTGGAGAAGATAGGATGGGATGGGTTCACTTGTTCATGCAGAGGGGTTTACCTTGGTGAGGTGAAGGGTAATTTCTTCATGTGAGACAGGGGTGAAGGAGAAGATAGTGGCAGAAGGGATCGGAGTAAAGTGAGATGAGGGAGGAGGAGGAAAGAGGGAGCTCTTGGCAAATGGCCTCAATTTTTTTCAGTGAGATATTAAGTAAGATTCTCAGCTGAGAGTATGGGGCGGGGGAGGGGAGGTAGAGGCACCATGGGAGGCTTGAGGAGGGATGTAATGGTTTACAAAATCCATTGCGGTGAGCAGGATAGTGAGTCAATTTGTTATTGTTGCTTAGTCATTTTCAGTCGTGCCCGACTCTTTGTGACCCTATTTGGGGTCTTCTTGGCAGAGATACTGGAGAGGTTTGCCATTTCATTTTCCAGCTCATTTGTATAGATGAGGAACTAAGACAAACAGAGCGAAGTGATTTGCCCAGGGTCACCCATCTAGCAAGTGTCTGAGGCTGGATTTGAACTCATGAAGACGAGTGTGCCTGATTCCAAGCCCAGAGCTCTATCCACTGCACCATCTAGCTGCCCTAAAGTGAGTTAATTAGAAAGGTATAAAAGGATTGCCTTGCTGCAGTGAGGGCACGGTTGAGATTATGTGACATAAGTTTGTAGTGGACCCAGTCGGTAGTTTCATGGTTGCCTCCAGCTTCTTTCAGGATCATGTAAATAGGAGTTAAGGCAGTAAAGCTGAGAATAATCCAGAGCAAGGGCTGACAGGGCAAGATAGGTAATAGGACAAGAAGGCTAGGGACCCAAGAGAAGAGGCCAGTATAGAGTTGAACTGTTTCATCAAGGGTCAAGATGGGTAAGGGAGGAGACCAAAACCAGTGTAGTGGTGATGGCCTGGCAAGAAACTGAAGGGTGTTTGGGGCAGCTAGGTGGCACAGTGGATAGAGCACCAGCCCTGGAGACAGGAGGACCTGAGTTCAAATCCGGCCTCAGACACTTGACACTTACTAGCTGTGTGACCCTGGGCAAGTCACTTAACCCCATTGCCTAGCCAAAAACAAAACAAAATGGAGGGGTGGAAGAATGGGAGATTGTGGTGAAGACAAAGAATAGGCTTTGTTTGGGGTTGCAAGGCAGAGGGGAAAGGTGGAATGATTGTGATCAGATAAAGGAATTCACACAGTTCTGACAACCCAAAGGTAGTAAATAATGGGTCCATGGCTTGAAATCAAGTCATGGGATCACACACCTAGAGCTAGAAGCAACCTTAGAAACCATCTACCCCAATATCCCCATTTCATGGATGAGCAAACTAAGACCTAGAAAGGCTGAGTCCATAGTCACATAGACAGTAAAGGGCAGAGTCAAGATTCAAATCCACATCTCTGATTCCAAATGCACGCTCCTTTCACTTGCAAAATGTTTTTCTGACTCAAATTACAGTGATTTTTTTTCCCACTTACTCCATATTGCCTATTAAAGATCCCCTCAGGGGCAGCTACGTAGCACAGTAGATAGAGCACCGGCCCTGGATTCAGGAGGACCTGAGTTCAAACTTGACCTCAGACACATAACACTTACTAGCTGTGTGACCCTGAGCAAGTCACTTAACCCCATTGCCTAGCCAAAAAACAAAAAACAAAAAAAAAGATCCCTTCCTCCATCAAAGAACTTTTAAGGTATAGGTATGGTCTTTAGCATTTGATTTTGGGATAAATCTGGTGATGCATTATTGTTGTTATTTTCACCATTATTAATAATCTCACATTTAAAGAACATTTTATGGTTTATACACTATTTTAATAAAATAGTAACCTCACATTTACGTAGTACTCTAGAATATCCAAAGTGTTTTATTCACAGCAAATGTATGAAGAAGGTAGTGCAGGTATTGTCACTCCCATTTTATAGATGAGAGAACTGAGGCTCAGAGAGGTTAACAGGTTTGCCCATGGCCCCACAAATAACAGGTGGCAGATTTGTGTCCAGGTCTGACTTGAGATCCAGTGGTCCTTCCACTGTCCCACATGTACAGTAGAGAGATAGAAACAAGGAGAGGAATAATTTTTAAGAAAATGAAGAATGGGGCAGCTAGGTGGCGCTGAGGATGGAGCTCCAGCCTTGAAGTCAGGAGGACTTGAGTTCAAATGTGGGCTCAGACACACAACACACAACACGTACTAGCTGTGTGACCCTTGGCAAGTCACTTAACCCCAATTGCCTAGCAAAAAGCAAAACAAAAAAACAAAACAAAACAAAAAATGAAGAATGGTTTTTCAAGTGATACTTACTGCTGGTAGAGGACATATGGCTGTAGTCTGACCTGAAATATAAAAATCTTAGTATAAGTATAATTGTATCATCTAATTTTTCTTTATCCAAACAATGGTAACAATTCACATTCATATGGCACATTAGGCTTTCCAAAACACTTTCCCAACAATAGCCTTGTGTGGTAACATGATTCCTCTCATTTTGTGTATAGGGAAACAGGGTCTAAAAAGGTAGGTGACCTGCCCATTATCATATACCTAGTAAGCTAATCACAAAACCAGAATTTAAACTAAGACTCCCAACTCTAAAACCAATGCTGTTTCTACTACATCTAATGGTTCATCTACGTACGTGTTACACATGCAGTCTTACGCAACATTCACCGGACTAAAATCTATGCATTTATTTTTAAAATTGCAATTGCTTATATTGTGACTGGTCATCTGCCATTTAAAGTTGCATCAGACTAAATTCCACAAGATAGTAAGAGTTGACATTTCAACAGCACGTCCACTAACCATGGGTATTTGCCAAAGCTTTGTCTCAAGCCTTCTCTTCTTTCCCTACACTCTTTCTGTGACTCCCATCAGCTCTCATGAGTTTGATTACCATCTCTATGCCGATCCCTCCTAGATTGAGCTATACATTCTCTCCTTGTCTCTCTCCTGAGCTCCTGTCTTACATAACCATCTGCTTAGTGGACATTTCCAACTAGATGTCCTATAAGCATCTCAAATTCAGTATGTACAAAAGACATCTCATTATCCACCCCACCCCCGCTCACTTCTCTCCCAAACTCCCTTTTTCACTATCAAGGGAACTACCATATTTTCAATCATTCAAGTTCAAAATCTTGGTGTCAATTCCTCACTCTCATTCATTCCATATAATCAGTTGCCAAATCTCATCATTTTGATCTCCATAAGATCTCTAATATTTCTGTTCTTGCCATTCATGCAGCCATCACCCTAATTCAGGCCCTCATCACCTTTTTGCCAGGACTATTTATTGTAGTTGTCTCCTTACCTCAGTCCTCTCTCTAATCCATCTTGACAGATGGAATAGAAGTGATTTTTGTAAAACACTGTTCTGGTGTCACCCTTCTGCTCAACAAATTCCAATGGTTCCCTATCACCTAGAGGGCCAGATATAAACTCTTTTGCTTAACATTCAAATCTTTTCACAGACTGGTTCTGTCCTACCACTTCACAGGATCCAGCCATATTGACCTATTCATTGTTCCACATACACAACACCAGACTTCACATCTGGCTGCCTTTGCACTGTCTATCTCACATGCCTGGAATTCACTCCCCCTCTCCCTTCTGCTTCTCTGAAGCCCTGCTTTCCTTTTTTTTTGGGGGGGTTGGCAATGGGGTTAAGTGACTTGCCCAAGGTCACACAGCTAGTAAGCATTATGTGCCTGAGGCCGGGCCAGATTTGAACTCAGGTCCTTCTGATTCCAGGGCCAGTGCTCCATCCACAGTGCCGCCTAGCTGCCCCTTGAAGCCCTGCTTTCCTACAAGACAGTCCAAGCTCTACCTTCCTCATGAAGACTGTCCTGCTTCTCTAGTTGTTGGTATGCCCCCCTCCCCAAACTACCTAATATTCATTTTCTGTGGAATCTGTATATTCTTGCATGTCTACATGTTGCCTCTCCTTTGAGAATGTAACCTCCTTGAGTACAGGCCCCATTTGTTTAACTTTCATCTTTGTATTCCCTGGTGTTTCAAATAGTGATTGGCACGTAGTAAGTGCCAGAAAGATGATTGTTAATTGATGTGCTAACATTCATCACAATTATGCAATAGACATCACTAAACAGAAATTCTTAGACCTAGAAATATCCCACTGATAGATCAATACTCTGAAAAGATGGAGGATAGACAATTCCCATAGATTGTAAACTCCTTGAAGGCAGGGGTTATCTTTTGCTTCTTTTTGTGTGCACAGTGCCTGGCACAGAGTATGTGCTTAGTAAATGACTGATATGCTAAAATATTTATCCTATCACTTTTTGCCATAGCAATAATAATAGCTAAAATGTATAAAGCACTTAATATGTTCTAGGTGCTTTACGAATATTATCTCATTTGATCCTCATGACAACTCTGGGAGGATGGAGGTATTATTTTTTTTTTTACAAATGGGGAAACTGAGGCAAACAGAGGTTAAGTGACTTGCCCAGAAATACAGCTAATAAGTGTTTGAAGCTGGATTTGAATGGTGTGCTATCTATTGTACCATCTAGCTGCCCAGAAAAAATATCTAGAAACCAAGTGTGTATCCAACACCTGGGGAATGGCCTAATAAACTGTGGGATTTGAATGTAATGGGATTATATTACTCCGTAAGACAAAACAAATATAAGAAATTCAGAGAAACACAGGATTATTGGTGTAGAATAAAGAAAGAACAGTGAAACAATATACACAATGAGTACATAATGTAAATGAAAACAACACTAAAAATCAACTGAACTCAGATTAAATGCAGTGACCCATAGCCTCCAAGTCATTTCCAAGCCATTCTGCCCATGTTCTGTCCATCTTCTTCATCCCCTTCCCACAGGAACTCTTACTTTGTCCCCAGGGTGCTCAGCTCTGAAAGGTAACCTTTGAATTCTCTTGCTCTTAATCAGGCCACTACAACACTCTGGCCCATTTCATTTATCCCTTTTTCCTAATAAAAGATTCTAGTTTCACTTTCCCTTTTTAGTTTTGCTTTCCTCAAAAAAAGGAAAGGTGGAAGAGTACATAGAACACTGGGTCTGGAGTCAGGAAGACCTGAGCTCAAATCCACCCTCAAACACTTACAGCTGGGAGACCCTGGGTGAGTCACTTACCCTCTGCCTGCCTCCGTTTCTTCATCTATAAAATGGGGATAATAATAGCACCTATCTCCCAGGGTTGTTGTAAGGATCAGATGAGTTATTTGTAAAGTTCTTTGTAAGCCTTAAAGCACTACGTAAATGTGTGCTACATACATACACACATACACTTATGTATATATATGTGTGTGTATATATATCTCTGTGTGTGTGTATGTGTGTGCGTGTGTAGAGAGACAGAGAGAGATCCTGACAAGCAATAGCAGACATAGGCCTAGAGAAACTTTGTATGATGGTGTGGTTTTTTTTTGGGGGGGGGTGGAAATGAGTGTAAGCCCAAGGGCCATCAGCTATGAGAGGTACAGATTCTCACAATGGATTGTTAATTTGGGGAGTGTCTCATGTACACTGCAGTGGACTTCGTGCATAGACGGCTGTGGGGAAAGCAATTCCCCAAATGGCAGTTCCTGCATCAAGCGAGCTGCCTTCCCACAGCTCCAGAGAGCTCCTCAGAATTGAGGCTGTGGACCAGAGCACCCAAAGGCATTGCTATTTCATTGTCAAGGACTACTAATAATTAACTGGGGCAAGAGTGCAGTTAATCAAGGCTGTTCCTTGTTTGGCTTAAAAACCCTTTACAATCAGATTCCAGCCTACATTTGAAAGCTTAATATACATTTCTCTCCCTCACATACTCTACATTTTATTAAACTTGCTTATTTGTTTTCTGGGGCAGACAGGTGGTGCAATGGATAGAGTGCCTGGCCTGGAGTCAGGAAGACATCTTCCTGAGTTCAAATCCAGCCTCAGACACTTGCTAGCTGTGTGACCCTGGGCAAGTCACGGAATCCTATTTGCCTCAGTTTCCTCATATGTAAAATTAGTTGGAGAAGGAAATGTCGAACCACTCCAGTATCTTTGCCAAGAAAACCCCAAATGGAGTTACCAAGACTCAAACATGACCAAAAAATGACTGAGCAACAAAGAATTCATTTGCTATTCTCTATATATGACAAACCATCTTTGGTCTTTGCATAGGCTGGCCCCCATGCCTGGATATGCACTACTTCTCAGGTTTGCCTCAAAACTCAGCTCAAGTGTCCTTTCCTACAGGAGGCCTATCTGGATTCCCTTGGTTGCTAGAGGCTTCTCTTTGGAAATTATCTTTAACCTGTTGTTGGTGTTCATTTGTTTCAGTCGTGTCTGACTCTTCATGACCCCATTTGGAGTTTCTTGGCAAAGATACTGGAGTGGTTTGCCCTTTCCTTCTTCAGCTCATTTTACAGATGGGGAAATTGAGGCAAACAGGGTGAAGTGACTTGTCCAGGGTCACACAGCTAGTCAGTGTCTCAGGCCAAATTTGAACTCAAAAAGATGAGTCCAAGCAATGTGCTCTATCCATTACACCCCCTAGCTACCCTTTAACCCACTTTGTATATATTTTAGATTTATTTTTAGGTATATATGTTGCTTCTTCCCAATAGAATGCAAGCTGTGTGAGGGTAAGAAGTGTTTTGTTTTGGTCTTTATATCCCAGCCACTAGCACAAGGCGTGACACATAGTAGATTCTTAATAAATACTTGATGAATGAATCAATATAATGAACTTCTGTGCTTTTCATTAGGACTTTTGATTGCATCTCCCTGTAAAGTATACCAGCATGTCTCTAGAGCAGAAGTTCTTAACCTGGTGTCCAGGAACTTGTTTTTGAAAATATTTTGATAACTATATTTCAATAAAATTTATTTTGTGATACTATCTATTCTATGTATATAAAAGTAGTTTTTTCTCAGAAGGGATTCTTAAGTTTTACAGACTGCCAAAGGGATCCATGATACAAAAAAGATTAAGAACCCCTCCCTTGGAGGCTAAGGGTTTTTTTTTTGTTGTTGTTGTTTTGTTTTTTGTATTTGTTTTTGTTTTTTTGGTGAGGCATTTGGGGTTAAGTGACTTGCCTAAGGTCACACAGCAAAAGGCTAAGTTATAATGACAGAGGCTGCAGGATAAATTGGTTGACTTGGACTCTTGGCAGGATGAACCCTCGTTGGAAGGAACCCTGCTTGCATGTTATTCTATAAAAAGAAACCAACCAAACTCTCAACCCTTTTCCCTCTTGTCTTACTGCTGGAGAAGTCTTGAGAGTGCAGCAGGAAGGAGGGACTCCTCCTCACCCAAGAGCTTCCTTGTGGTAGAAGCACATGGAAAAAGGACGTACTCACCCCTATACATGGCCCAAGAGTGAAGTTCCTAGACAATGTCATTCCTGAATCCTAGCTTCCTAGTTAAAGGAGGAAACACTTCATAGCTAACGTGTCTTGGAAGATACCCTAAAGATTACTTCAGGTTGAAGAGCTTAGGAATCTGGTCATCTTTGGAAACAATGGAAATTATCTGAGAAGTATGAGTCAGAAAGAGGGAAGAGAGGAGAAGGGACAGAAAGGGAGGGAAGGGGAGGGGAAGGAAGAAGAAAAGAGAGGAGATGAGAAGAAGAGAAGAGAAGAGAGAAGAGAAGAAAAGAATGCATTTGACTTTGGTTATGGGAGTGGTGAAGAGGGACTAAAGACACAATATGGAAGAGTAAGGGGCCTGGATTTTGCCTTGTTATTACAGTGAGTTATGTGGATAGTATGGGTCCAAAAGATAGTGAGATTGCTTGTCTAGCATTCCCAAATGTGTTTTCCTCCCAGAGGGACCCAAGCCCTTAGGATGGTACCATAAGGCATAGGCATCTGTAGACCTCAAAAAGGGTTCACTGTAATGTTAGGGTACTACCTATCGACCAATTTCAAACTCAGTTTCTCTCTGAGCAGAGTCAAAATCATGGCACGTCACAAGTTTAGATAACTTTAGGACCTTATGGAAAAAATGAACTTGAAAAGAAAGGGAAATATATTGATTGATTATGGGTTCCTATGACTCCTTTGAATCTTTTACCTTTTCTGTAAGGTGAAAAAAAAAAGACTGCCCTGAACCTAGTATAGTTCTGCTACCTTCAGGGCTTATGCGGAATACGGGAGACCCTAAAATGAGGGGAATGACCTAGACGGCTTTTCAGGTCCCTTCCATCTCTAAACCAATGACCCTGTGAATCAGATTCATAGAGTCTTAGACACAAGATGTATTCCAAGATTTCTCTAGGTATGGGGCTGAAGTACTAATTCCTTGGTTCAGCTTCCAAGATTATTTATATAAATCGTTATGTTGGGCCATCTTTATTACACTGTAAGATTTACCAAACACTTTCCCTACAACAGCCCGTAAGAAATAGTAGAAATGTCATTCTCATTTTATAGATGAGGAAACTGAGGGCTTGTGAGGTGAAATGTCTTCCCCAATGTCACATCTGGCAGATGTTTGAGTCACTGTTCTAAACTAGGTCTCTTGACCTCAAATCCTATAGTCTCTCCATTATGACACGCACTCAGTCCTAGAACAACAACCTTTCTTCATAGATCTCAAGTCAGCCCTGTTGATTGGCTAGAGACTTAGGCAACTCAATGACAAAGGCATTAGGATGAATTGATGTTTTCTTCCTGATTTTCCGGGTGTGTACTTCATTATACTCTCTCAACTCGCAGCTGTCATTAGAAGCTAAAATGTCATGGTTCTTTCCAATAAAAAAAAACTGAACATATTGAACTAAAAATATTTTTGAAAGTATTCCTATTGCTTATTTAAATGACCTAACAGAGAACATAAGGCCAGTAGAAAAGAATGAAAGAAAAATAGCATTTGGCTTTCCCTTATCAAATAAAATTCCTTAGTAATTGTAGAATTTGAAAAACAGAAGAAATCTTGGAGAGTGTCTAGTCCAATTACCTTGTTTAATGTATGGAAATTGAAACCCTGAAAGGAAAAAGTGATTTTCCCAAGGTTACACAGTCAACTAGTGAAAAGCTGAGGCAAGAGCTCAGTTTTCCTGTCTTACTATTCTGCTACACCACAATCTCAGATTTGAACACTTTAAATATACAAATGAAACATTTTATTCAAAGAATGTCCATTTTTGTAAATGCTAAAATATGACAAATCTACTTGGCTAGTTCTATTATTAGTTTAAGATAGTAAAATCTGTAAGATGTTTAATGACTAGAGATAAAATACTACAACAATTTTGTAATAAAATGTTTAATAATTTTCTAGTTTTCCCATTTGAAATGACTAATCCCAAAGCACATGAGGGGATGCAATAGATTGCACATATGTGATAGGTTAACATATCTAATCATATAATAACCATTTTGTTGTTTAGTCGTTTTTTTAGTCATGTCCGATTCTTTAGGACCCCATTTGGGGTTTTCTTGGCAAAGATACTGGAGTGGTTTGCCATTTCTTTCTCTAACTCATTTTACAGATGAGGAAACTGAGGCAAACAGGGTTAAGTGACTTGCCCAAGGTTACCCAGCTAGTGTCTGAGGCCAGATTTGAACTCAGGAAGATGAGTTTACCTGACTCTAGGTCTAACACTATCCACAGCGCCACCTAGCTGCAAGGACTTAGCACAATCATAAGACTTAGAATGAACTAAAGTTCATTTGGAATCAAACTCCCTCATTTTCGAACTAAGAAAACTGACGTCCCTCAAAATAACATGACTTACCTAGGTTCACCTGGTGATAAGTAATCAGGATTTGCACCCATGTCTTATAATTCTAGAACCAATGCTCACCCTTTCCCACACCACATTCATCTCCAGTTAGTCTCAAGTGGATTTGGATAGAGCAAGGCCTGTTTCATTTCTGACTTTGCATCCCCAGCCTCTAGCATGCTTCATGGAACATAGTAAGAACTTAATAAATCCTTGTTTATTGATTGATTAAGATATTTCACAAATTTTGTATGGGACATGTTTTATGAATAGCAAAGTGGTATGGTTGCATTTTAGAACCATCATCTTGTGTGTGTGTGTGTGTGTGTGTGTACACATATACATACATACATGATATGTGTGTATACATATAATCACATATACATAATATATACATATACACACACATATATAGCTACATCTCTCTACCTAGATATGCACATCAACTAGACGCCATATCGGAATCTCTTGCTCCAGCCAGCTTCTAATTCAGGAGCCATTTGAGAGGCCTCATCAACTCAACACTATAGGGGTTGGAAAGTTAGGGTTGACTCCATAGTTATGTAATTAGTAAATGGAAATAAATTGCATTAATCTGTCCATAACAGCGATAAGAGGCAGTTTAGCTTAACGGCTAGAGTGTTGGTCTTGAAATCAAGAAGACAGGTTCAAATCCTATCTTTGACACTTACTAGCTATGTGCCCTAGGCAAGTCCCACACAAAAGATTACAGCCAGTAAACTCGTCCAGTTGACCTGAGAACTCCCTATTGCCCCCCCCCCACATTTACATGATATGCATACTTGGTGAGCACAAACAGTGAACAGTTGAGTTTTTTGGCTAATTTCTGGGTTCCCAATTATATTTTCCTAAAGTCTTTCCCAGGAAATTGGCATAGAGTTTAAGATTGTAATTGATGAGCCCCTTTGCCTTTATGTATAATATCACTCACTGCACCACAAATCTCATTGGTATTAACTTTCAGCAAGTGTCCAGGGCACTGGACCAGATACTATGTAAATTTGGTTAACTAAGGAAAACAAATATCTACAGTAAGTAATAAATGTATCACCTTCTCTTGATCAGAAAGAAGAAATACTATGACTTCTCCCTGCCTTTCTCCGTATCTATTTCAGATTTGGTTTCTTCAGTTTATTCTTTCTTATCTATCCATTCTAAAAACACTAGATTCATGACCTGGCTCTCATCTCCCAATTCTATGATATCATCAACTGGAGGGGAGCCATAGGTAAAGGGCATTGTATGACCCTGATTCAGTGGTTCAGGGATGACGTGAAGGAGGTGATTCTACAATGCTTGATTACAATGTCTGAAGAAATGAATCCACTTAGTGTGTAGTCCTACTTGAAAGAACGGGTCAGTGGACAAATCTTACTAATAGTCATTCTAAAGCCAGGCCTCACTTGTTCTATTTTCTTTATATAAATACAAAACAATCTTGCCTGTCCTTTGTTAAGGGGATTCAGTTACTTAAAATAGTTTACTACTGTCTAGCAGTCTGCTTGTGAGCCATAGGCACTAAAAAGCATGCTGAAGTACAAAGCTCGCTTTCAAGTGGATTTGGGAAATTGTGGCTTCCAACCGAAATCAATTACGGCCGAAGAATACAGCCTTGCTTACAATCTTGGCTTGAAGAATATGTTGGGCAGCAGCGATGCCATGCCAAGCAAAGAGAAGAATGTCAGGGCAAAAAACATGAGAATTAATTAAAAACTGAAAGGTACAATTATTTGAACAAATTAACAATATATAGGTAGCTGGGTAGATAATACTGGCCATAACATGTTTCTTTGTTTATTCTTGCTGCTGGGCAAATGGGCAAAAAGCCATTCAAGTATTAAACAATGAAAAGACAAAGTCTATCTTTTTGATAGGTCTCTTTTTACATCTACACAAGGCAAGTTTTTAACTGTCACTTTCATTCAAACTGATTAATTGCAATCTATATTTATGGTGATATATTACCATATGTGCAGACAGGTGGTACAATGGATAGAGTGCTGGGCCTGGAGTCAGGAAGGCCTGAGTTCAAATCAAGCCTCAGACACTTACTAGTTGTATGATCCTGGGCAAGTCACTTAATCCTGTTTGCATTAGTTTCCTCATCTGTAAAATGAGCTACAAAAAGAAACAGCAAATCACTCCAGTATCTTTGCCAAGAAATTCCCAAATGGGACCATGAAGAGTCAGATATAATTGAACACTAATTATTAGAGGGGAAGGACAGCAGCTGTGGGCATGCAGAAATACTTTGTGTGGAAGGTGGTATGTGCTGAGTTCTGAAAAGGACTAGAGATTCTAAGAGGCAGAGGAGAGGAAGATGTACTTTCCACTTGTGGGAGGTGGGACACAGAATGTCATAAGTGTTTACCAGCCAGAAGGCCAGTTTAGTTAAAACACAACATGTGTGAAGGTAACTAACGTGAATAAGGCTCGAAAGGCTGAAGGATGTCTCTATAAGCTTTACACCGCTGGAAAAATGTGAGCTGTTATTATTATATAGATAGAGATTTGGAAGGGAAGAAGAAAGGAAGAGAATGAGCATTTATTAAGCACTTACTATGTGCCAGGCACTGTACTAAGCACTTAAATAAATATTATCTCATCTGACCTTCACAACAACCTTTCAGTTGCTATTATTATCATCCCCATTTTACAATTGAGAAAACTGAGGCAAACAGAGGTTAATGACTTGCCTAAGGTCACAGCTAATATGTGTCACAGGGTAGATTGGAACCCAGGTCTTCCTGGCTGTAGTCCCAGCTCTCTATCCACTGAGCCATGAGGTGTCTCTATTTGGCCTTATAGTTATGCCATTTATGAATGAAATGAATGAATTAACAGCATTTATTAAGTACTTACCACTTGTCAGCACTTAAAGTACTTACCACTTGCCAAGCACTGTGCTAAACACTGAGAATACAAATACCAAAGCAAGATGCTCTTTGCCCTCAATGAGTCAGCTAACAAGTGTCTACTCTACACTAGATAGTGCTAAGTGGTAAAGATACCAAGTAAGACAAGAAAACACCAGTCCCTGGCCTCAGGAAGCATACTTTCTCATGGAGGAAACACCATATAAATCACTAGGTGATATTGTTCAGTCGTGTCCACTCTTCATGACCCCATATGGGGTTTTCTTGGCAAAGATACTAGAATGGTTTGCCCTTTCCTTCTCATTTTACAGATGAGGAGACTGAGGCAAACACGATAAATAGACTTGTCCAGGGGCACACAGCTAAGTAAGTGTCTGAGGCCAGATTTGAACTCATAAAGATGAGTCTTCCTGATTCCTAGGCCAGTGCTCTTCCACTGTGCCACCTAGCTGCCCCACAAACTACTAGGTACATATATAAAATATATAGGGAGTGGATGGAGGATCATCTCAAAGGGGACAGAAAGGGCCTCTTGCAGAAGGTGGACTTTGTTCTGAGTTTTTTAAGGCAGCTGAGGAAATTATGAGGTGGAGGTGAGAGAGCAGAGCATTCTGGGCTTGGGGAGACTGCCAGTGACAAGGCAAAGTCAAAGATGGAATGTAAGGAACAGCAGTCTCTGATAGTGGAGTGCATGGAGAGGGGAGAAGCTTAGGAAGACAGGATAGATAAGAAGGGGCTAGGATTCAAAGGCTTTATATCCCCAACAAAGTTTATATTTGATCCCAGAAATAACAGGAGTCACTGGAGCACACTGAGCAGGGGAGTGGTGAGGTCAGACCTATATTTCATAACAGAAATCACCTTGGCAGCTTAGCAAAGGATGGACTGGAGTAGGGAGAGGCTTGAAGCAGGGAGATCAACCAGAAAGTCACTGTAGTAACCCAGGTAAGAAGCAACAAGGTTCCCAACTAAGGTTGTTTCTATATGAGTGGACACAAAGAGATGGATATGAGATGTCACAAAGAAAGATTTAAAAAAAGATTGGATATGTGGGGCAAGTGAGAGGGAGGAGTTGACAATATCACCAAATTTGTGAGCCTGGATGATGGGGGGAATGGAGGTGCTCTGGACAGTGAAGCAAAAGACAGAAAGATATGGGGAAAGGGAGGGCACAAGATTATGGGCTCTGTTTCAGACATGGTTAGTTTGAAATGCCTTTAGTCTGAGATGTCCAAGAGGCAGTTGGAGATGGGTGATGACCTCAAATGAGAGACTAGCACTGGATATACAGATCTAGGAATTAGCTGCGTATAGATGATAATTGAATCTATGGAGGATGATAAGACCACCAAGTTAAATAATGTAACTCAAAAAATAAAAGAGCACCCAGAAAAGAGCCTTGTGGGATCTGCATGGACAGTGAGGATGACATGGATGAAGAACCAGCAAAGGAGACAGAGGAGTAGTTGGATAGATAGTTGTTGTTGTTTGTCCTTCATTCTTAAAGAGGACCATGACATCAGGAAGGTGATGCCATGACCTGCAAGTGAATTGAATTTGAGTGAGTGAGGGCTATGCAAAGTCACCAATCTCACTTTCTCCTCTGGAACCATCTGGATCCAGTGGCAAGATATAGATCAGGATGACTAGAGATGGCTCCTGGATAGATAGAAAGAGAACTAAGATAAAGCAATATCATGAAAACCTAGTGAGGAGAGAGTACCCAAGAGGAAGTGATCAACAGTGTCAAGGGCTATAGAGAAGAAGGAAGGAAACAGGAAGCATTTATTTAAGCACCTACTATGTGTCAGACATTATTTCCTATCTATTCTGTATATAGCTTGCTTTGTATATATTTGTTTGAATGTTGTCTGGAAGGATGCTGGTACTCTGACAATAATACAAAAAGATGAAAATATGGGAGGGATAGGAGAGGAGAGTATGGATTAGCACTGTGCCAATATTATCTCATTTGATTCTCATGACAACCCTGAGAGGCAGGCATCCTCAAAACTGAGACAAAAGTTGACTTGCCCATGGTCACATAGCTGGGAAATGTCTGAGGTTGTATTTGAACTCAGGTCTTCCTAATTCCAAGCCCAGTCCTCTATCCACTACACCACTAATCAAGAAAGACAAAAAATGAGAAGAGTCCATTAAGACTGACAATTAAGAGACCATCAGTAACTTTGGAGACTGACATTTCAGTTGAGTAACGAAATCAGAAGCAAGATTGTAGAGGGTTTAGAAGTGAGAGATAGGAGAGAAAGTAGAGGCAATGAGAGAAAGCAACATCCTCAAGGAGTTTAGCTACAAATGGGAGGAGAGATATAGGACAATTGTTAGTGGGGATTGTAGGACCAGGGAGAGGTTTTTGTTTTGTTTTTTTTTTTAAAGATGAGGAGAAATGGGCATATAGATAGGCAGAAGGGAAGGAGCCAATAGATAGAGGGAGCCAAGAGACTGAAGATTAGTGAAGAAGGAATGATGATAGTAGGGGAAATTTGCTAGAGAAGTCAAGAGGGGATGGGATAAAGGGCACAAGGGTTTACCTTGGTAAAGACAAAGGCTACTTCATCAATTGAGACTTGAGAAGAGGTGATAATGGAAGAAGATGTGGAGAAAAGGGAACATTTTGACAAATGCTCTCTCTTTCTCTCTCTCTCAATATGAGTTAAGGTCATCAGTAAAGAGGCTATGAGGCTTAAGGAGAGACAAGAAGGTTTAACACAATTGTAGAGAGCAGAACATTTGCCTTGCTGGAGTGAGGGCCCAGTTAAGAACAGATAACAAAAGGGGCAGCTAGGTGGCGCAGTGGATAGAGCTCTGGCTTTGGAGTCAGGAGGACCTGAGTTCAAATGTGATCTTAGACCAGACACTTGACACTTACTAGTTGTGTGACCCTGCGCAAGCCACTTAACTTCAATTGCCTTGCCAAAAGAAAAAAGAAAGAAAGAAAGAGAATAGATAACAGAAATTTGAAAATCCATCTGCATAGTTTCATGATTTCTTTCAGCTCCATTCAACAGCACATGAATAATTGAGGCGGCAGATAGTGAGACTTAACTGAGGTTGGGATTTAGTAAGGCATGACCAGCAATGGGACACGTAGGCAAGGTATTTAAAGATAGAGGATAGTGAGGAGTTGTTCACTATCAAGTGAACATTATCAAGTTATTCACTATCAAGTTCACTACCAAGAGCTGGTTAAGCAAAGGGCTGAGAGAAAGAAGGAAGGAGAGTGTAGTCAGAGGTGGGGAATCTTCAGTCCAAGTTTTACAGAACAAATCCTTTTATTAAAGGGATTTGTTCTGTGAAGTTTGGATTCAGTTAAAGGGCTGCACTTGAGGATCTAGAGGGCCACATATGGCCTCGAGAGCACAGGTTCTCTACCCCTGGCAGCTAATACAAAGATGGTCACCTGAAAAAGAACTGAGGGGTGCAGGGCATGGAAGTCATAGTGAGGAGGAAAAGTAGTATGTATGAGTATGTGTGTAGGGGTTAAAAGCACAGGAAAAGATGGACAATAAAAGACTATGATCAGAGAAAAGAATTTCAGAGGCTGTGAAGAAGAAAGCAGAACCCTTCTGGGTGATGACAAAATCTAGGGTTTGATCATCTCTATGTGAGATGGAGTAAAGGAATATGGAAACTGAGGAAAACCGAGGAACCTGGAAGTTAGGGTATTTGAAGGGATATCAGTGTGCAAGCTGAAGTCCCCTAGTATGAGAGAAGGTGAAAAGGTGAGGAAGACTATGAACCAAACACTGAACTCAATGAAGAAGGAAATAGAATAATCTGGGGGTCAAGCAATAAAGGCCATCAGTATCTGAAATTGGTAATAAATTTAGAAATCATGAACCTCGAAAGGGGAAGGACTGTTTAGAAGTGACAATGATGAACTAAGAGAACTCTGGTTTACAAGCAGTGAATTATGGGGGCATGGAAGTGTGGCAAGGGAAGCCCTGTCATCAGGAGGGAGACATGTCTCTCAGTGAAGGGCAGAAGATGGAAGGAGTTTAGAAACAAAAGATTACAAATGAAAGAGTGATCAAGGATCTTACATGTAGTGGGAGGAACAACACATATCATAGAGTGATGGCCAAGGCATGGAGTTACCGTCTGAGAAATCACAAAGACATTGTGTGGAATGATAGGGCAGTCCCTTTCCAGAGGTAATGACAGTATTGATTATAATTCAAGACTAGCTTCTGACACATGAACTGTGTGAGCATGGGCAAATCACACTCTTTAAAACTGTATTATAGATGAGTTACTGATTCATTGGAGGAGGAAGTTTTCACACCAGAAGTATTGAAGTCACAAGTCTCCATGAAACTATGTAAGAAAATTGCTATGAAAGCTTTCAGGATGTAAATCCCCCTACACTCAACCCAAAAGTTAACAAATTTTGTCTCTTCACTAAGATACCAGAAAACTGACTTGAATTCTGAAGTAACCAGTAATTATTGGAGAGAAGAGTAAAGGGTGGTGGATCTGACAAAAGGAATTTTGTTTTGTGACAGGGAACTGAAAAAAAAATAGAGAAACTAAGGATGACAAAACTAAGATTTAAATACAAATGTTCATTTAAAAGAGGAGAAAATAAAGTCTATGTGTCAAAGATCAGGCAACCTAATAAATATAGCTAATGATATCTTACTGAGATGCATCTTTTTCACTTCTCTCCTCAAAGTTTAAGGATGATATTGAAAGAATAAAAATTCTTCACCTAAGCCTGCACTGTGGCAGCCACAGTTTTAGTACCACAGGCTCTAAAGAGCTCCATAAAACCATCAGCATTAACAACCCATTGCTGGCAGACATAAGCAGATGTCCCGCTGACTGTCTAAGTCTAAAGGATAATGTCACCATCTGGGTCAGTGCCTTCTACCAGCCCAGCTAAAGTCCCTTTTATCTGTTTTAGGGAGAGATTGCAAACTGGAAGTGAATTGAAATGTCGGAGGTTTGCACCAACTAAGAATAGGTTGCTTATTATGGCTTCTTGGATTCTTGTTCCAGGTCATAGGAGGTGGAAAACAAAAACCCTAAAATGGAAAGTTAATAAACTTCACAAATTTACAAAAACAACAAAAGAGCTGAAAATTAGAAATTATAATCTCTTTAGATTATAATTGGCTTTTGAAGTCAAAGTTGAACACAAACAGGGAAGTCCCCCAGTAAAATCAATGCCATGATGGTTAAATTTCTCAGACTTAGGATGGGAAAATCCAAGGAGAGCTTGAAGCCCGAGGCTAGTTCAACTCCAGTGCTAAATACTTCAGCCCACTCAGTTTGTACTCTCTAGGAACTCCCCCAGGTCTACCCTGCAGTTCAGCCAAACCCCAGAATGAGTCCTAAATGGCCCCAGGCTCATTTTCTAGTTTGGAAATAACGAGATTCTAAAGCAGGTCTCTGTCCCTCAAGGTTCCTCCCGAGGACATGCCACCCTTTCCTCTCCAGGTCATCCCAGGTCAGTAGCTATATCCTGAGGGCTGGGCAGGGAAGGCACTGGGAAGTCCAGTCCGAGAGAGGAGCTGGGTAGGAAGCCCTGGCAGGAGCTTTCAGCCTTTTGTCCTATACAGGAAAACAGTGGTGGTTAGGAAAAGAGTAATTATTCTTCTACTGATATTTTGAGCTAATTATTTTATTTTGCTGGCTGATAGGAAATGGTATGTCATTTAAATAATCAGAAGTGTATTGTACTGGGTTTACCCACCTCCCCTTTATCTCACAAGTTGAGAGTCTGAAACTCAGGAAGGGAGGGAGACACTCTAATGATTCAACTGAGGGGGGAGGAATGGGGGGAGGGGGGCTATGGCCAGGAAGTCTGCACTAAAGCCCCACTCTAAAGCCGGATGCAGACCAAAAAAAATAACCTGATTTGTAGTATCTAAACACCTAACCTGTATGTATACACAGAAATATACATCCACATGCATGTATACACATATACACACAAAACCAAATGTGTGTGTGTATTTGTAGGTGCCAGATGCGAGCAGTCTTTTCTAACCCTGCCCAAACATCCCAGACAGAATTTAGTAGCTTGGGCAAGAAGAAAGGCAGCCCAGGGCAGCAACAAGTGCAACAGCATCTCGATCCCCTCTTAGTAGGAGGTTCGAAGGCAGGAGACAGGGGAGGGTGGAGATAGGTGGTGGAGAGGACGGTGAAATAGCTCTCCTTCCCCCTCGAGACCCACTCCTAGACTCTCTCCCCAATACAAGAGGTCTCACCTATCCCCAGGCCCCGGCCAGCAGGTCCCAGCCCCCAAGCTCCTTCCAGTTTGGGCCTGGAGCTCTCTTTCCCTAGTAACTGCTCCCAAACCGCCTAAAACTTCTGCTTCTCGAGAAAGACAGATCTTTCCCCGTGGGGGTGCTTGATCTACAGCCCAGCCGGGAGAGCAAGGTAACACCCACATGTAAACTCTCCCTACTCCACTCTAACTCTCCCCTCCCACGGTGGAGTAGAAAGGTCCAAGGACGGAGGGAGGACCCTGTCGCCCCCGACCCGCTCCTTTCGGACGCCCGCTTCTTCACTGAGCTTGGGGGAGCCCCCGCCGCCCCCCTTTTCGCGTCCCCAGCAGCGGCTGAGCCTGCGCGCTCGCTCTCCCCCGAGCCCCAATTGCGCTCCGATAGCCGTATCCCTTCCATCCCTCCTCACCCGCCGGTCTCAGCTCCCGAGTCCACACAATCATCCTCCTCCTCCTCGCCCCCGCCCGCCTTCGGGTCCATGGCAGGCTCGAGTCACGACTCCTCCTCGGGCTCCGGGGATGGCAGCAGCGGCAGCGGTGGCATTATCCTTTCCTTTCTTCCTTCCCTCCCACTGGGGCCCGCCTGGGTCCTGTCCGGGGACAGCGGTCGCTCACTGCTCTCCGACCGCAACTCTCGCATCGGTGCTCTGGTTGCGACGGCGGCCGGCGCCTTTGCCTCCTTTCTCCGCCTCCTTCTTTCTCCTAGCTAGGCTGTGCACACTGGGTGTCAGAGCGTCCCCCTCCCTTCTCCCTCTCCCCTCCTCCTCCTCCCACCCTCTCCCATCTCCTCTCCTGCCTCTATGGCCACGCTCCTCCCTCCCAGCGCTCTGTGAGTGTGTTTGTGTGTGTTTGTGTGTGCGCGCGCGCGTGTGCATGGATGGACGTTTGTGGGCTGCCTGCTCTGTGTACATTTTCCCTCCTGTCCATAGCTGCCTTCAGCTTAAGGACTCCGGTAAGAGAGCGAACAGGCGGTAGTGTGTAGGGTGTTGGAGGCAGGAGGACCTGAGTTCAAATTCCACCCCATTCATTTCTTCAGTAAACTCTGGGCAAATCACTCTGTGCTTCAATTTCCCTTTCTGCAAAATGAATAGGGTTGGCCTCATATGTTCTCTAAATCTATGATGTGGTGCAAAATGGATGGGATTGGAGTCAATGGCCTCTAAAGTTCCATCCAGCTCTAAATCTGTGATGCCCTGCCTCGATTTCCTTATCTGCAAAATGAAAGGGTTGGACTCTGTGACTGCTAAATTCCCTTCTAGTTCTAAGTCTTAGATACTATGAAAGGGAGCAGGAGGGTGGGTGCTTCTATCAACGTCTATCAAGGAACTTACACTAAGCCCCCTAGTCTCCCCAGAATATACATTTGAAAGAGAGGAGAGAACTTTGAAGGTGAGATAAGATGCTCCCGCATCTCTTTTCCACCAGTGACCTGGTTTGACACGTAGGTGAGTTTTTCTTCTTTTTTTCTTCGTAGTTTGCAACACTGAATTCATTATTACCTATTTCAAGATCAGTCTAACTGCTATCCATCCCACAAGACTGTTCCCCTCTCTATCTTAATTTGTCTTGATTTTAAAAAGCATTCTTTGAAACAAACAAACCGGGATCATATTTGTCTCCAGGGTTTGTTGTATTAATGAGATCACCAGTATCAGTAAATCACCTTGAACTCCAGAGAAAAAACCCTAATAAGTGAGAGGCTACTCTGAGGATAATTAGCAAAGACTCCTCTGCTGGAAAAGCCCTCCAGAGGTCAGGATGGTGCTCACCCCCAGCCGGCAAGCTGGAGTTCATTTAAATTACCCAATGATGATGTCCATAATATCATCTTGCGTAAATCCTGCAGGACTTGGATATTTCTCTAAAGACTGCCTTTATATGCAGGTTAGAAGCCTGCTTCTGCTTTTTTCTTTCTTACTAACACTCTGGGGAAAGCTTAAACCAAATCCTTCACTTTAAGCTGGTAAAATAGATCAGCAGAGGGACCTGATGAAAGTGAATAAGAAAATGCCAATAAGGGACTTTGTATCCTGAAGATTGGTGCTGTTTATGTAGCACTTAGCCCTTAGCATAGCTTTCCCAGTTTGGAGACACTCTGTGGATCAGCACCCACTCCAAATTATAGTTTAAAAGCAGCCATCTCCCAACCCCCGCTGTATATACCTTTTGACAGTAAGAAAGCCAAAGGACACATTACTTAAAAACAAAAACCATTTAATCAAATGGCATAACTCTGCTCCTCAACACACAGGTCTATGTCCTCTCACAGTTTACCGGTGGGAAGAGTGAATGTCACTTCCCTAAAAGATTCCAATTATTGCCATCCTAGCAAGCAGTCCCTTCTTGTTAGAGAGGAATAGAATTTTGTCCTCCTTGTTTTCCCTACTTTTTGAAGGACAAAATTATCACTAAGGTAAGTCAATAAATTATTGACTGCTCTTCTTTAGGAGGAGAGAATTTGCCAGCAGATGTCCAAATAATAGAAGGCTGTCCCCCACCCCCACACCTCATCACTATTATGTCGTGTGCCAGGCTTGTGTTCTGTTTTCTTAATTTCTCATCTATTTTCCCTTTCAGTTCAAGCGGTCTGTAGTGTATGCAATGTCACCCTGGAGGGAGGTCTCCAATTCTGTGTCCCAGAAATGAGCACTTGGCTCTGCACTGTTTTTCGTTTTTATCAGTGATTTGGATGAAAGTATAGTTATATATTTGTCAAATTTGCAGATAATGCAAAGCTCAGAGGAACTAGCTAACCTGCCACACCCACTTAGCTTTTTTGTTTTTAATTGGTTTTTTTTAGATTAACAGCAATCTAATTTCTCTCACCTCCTTCACTTCACTGAGAAAAAAAAAAGAAAAAATACCTTGTAACAAATATGCATAGAAGCAAAACAAATTTTCTCATTGGCTGTATACCAACACATATATATGTCTGTTCACTTCTCTGTGCATTTGTTCATATAAGTCTTTCCATGTCTTTTTGAAATCATCTATTTCCTAATTTCTTAGAACTCCATGTTGTTCCATCACATTTGTATACCATAACTTTTTCAGTCTTTGTTCTAGTGATGGCCATCCCTTTAGATTCCAGTTTTGTTTTTTTTTGCCATAACCAAAAAAGAAATGCTACAAATATTTTTTTTCACATGTAAGATCTGTTCCTATTTCTTTGATTCTTTTTGAGTACAGGTTTAGCAGTGGTATAGCTAGGTCCAAGGACTCTTTAGTAACTTTTTGTGTTTAATTCTGAATTGCTTCCCAGAATGGTTGTATCCATTCACAGGTTGACCAAAAGGGAATCTATGTGCCCGTTTCCCCATAACCCCTCCAACATTTATCATTTTTTTTGGTAATTTTTGCTAATCTGATGGCTACGAGGCAGAACCTCAGAATTGCTTTAATTTGCATTTCTCTAATTAGGAATGATTTGGAGCATTTTTTCATTGTTTTGAAATGACGAAAAGAAGTAAGAACAAAGGGAGCTTAGCTGTGCCTCAATTTATACTACAAAGCTGTAATTTTCAAAGCTATTTGGTCCCAGTTAAAAAACAGAGAGTCCAATTAGTGGAATTGAGTAGCTACACAACATACTTTGTGGGTCTAAGGATTTGAACACGTAGTTCTTAGGGAAGAAACCCAATATGCAAAATGCTCCAAATTAGCCCTGGAGTTTTCCAAACCAAAAGATCCCTCCTTGGCCATCACTTCCCACCATCCCACTTGGCCACTGTGCTGTTTTCTCATATACACACACACATACATACATATATACATACATATGAATACATTACACTGATTCTTGCTGCTACGAATATTTTGGTGTGTACAAGACTTTTCTTTTAGTCTTTGTCCTTCTTGGGGGTTTATGCCAAAGAATAGTTCAAGGATAGATCATTAATTTTAGAGCAAAAAATTTTAAGAGGAGAGAAAAGCCTAAAAAACAAGACATTATACATTGGCCTGGTGATAGATGCAGGATTAAGGAGTAAAACTGGCAAAATTTGTTGTGGTGGTGGTTGTTGTTATGATTGTGGTTGAGTCATTTCAGTTTTGTCTGACTCTTTGTGACCCCATTTGGAGTTTTCTTGGCGAAGATATTGGAGTGGATTGCCATTTTCTTCTCCAGCTCATTTTATAGATGAGGAACTGAGGTAAACAAGGTTGAGTGACTTACCTAGAATTACACAGTTAGTAAGTGTCTAAGGCTGAATTTGAACTCATGACTATGTCTTCCTGATGCCATGTCCAGTGCTCTATCCACTCTGCCACCTAACTTCCATTTCTTATTTCCAGCCTTGCTACCTCAGCTGATAAAAGGTCAGCAGTAACCATGAAAGCTTATAAGTGATGTGAACATTCACTATCTATGCAGCCAGCAGTATTGAGAGTCAGTAAATGAACATTTATTAGACATCAATAGTATGACAGACACTATGCTAGATGTCTGAAGAGAGCTGAAAGAGTCATTATCTTGTTTTAGAAAAATCTTTCTCTAGGCAAGTAAAGCCTTGAAAAAAAGAGAAAAACCCAGAAAATTTTTTTTTTTGCCAAACCCTAGAAGATCCTGCCACATGGAACGTAAATATTATGACCACGACAAGAAAAATGATCAACTATTGGCAAATTTAGTTAGATAAAGGAAACCACTAGTGCTACATGTAAGCGTGAGGAGAGCAGATGGCAGAAGGATAAATGAAGCTAAAGATAAGCTGTTAAGAGTTAGAAAGTCTCAGGACAATACAAATAGCTCTTCTTTAATGAATGAAATCTCAGCTCCTGCTCCAGGCACCATCCAGCCTAACCTACACTAAGCACCCTCAGAATGTGCAAAGGTATGAGTCTAAATTCTGAAGTGGGGCATCATGCTCTCAAGCTTGTACTACATACCTTCCAGGGACAAAATAGAGTATCATTTATTAAAATGCTTGGAAAAATCAAAAGTGTTTGGGCGAAGAAGGTTGGTAATCAAGGGACACTGATCAATTAAATCTTCCCAGCCTACCTAATGAAATTATAGAATGTAAAGAGGAAAGTAACCAAGACAATGAAATATAAAGGCTTGCCCCTGCTAGGCTCTGAGTGGCCTATTTGATCCTTGTAAAGGACAATAGGGGACACTAGATGGTGGCACAGTTGATAGAGTGCCTGGCCTGGAGTTAGGAAGACTCAATTTGCTGAGTTCAAATCTGGCCTCAGACACTTACTAGCTGTGTGACCTTGGGCAAGTCACTTAACCCGGTTTGCCTCGGTTTCTTCATCTGTAAAATGGGCTGGAGAGGGAAATGCCAGTATCTTTGCCAAGAAAACTCCCAAAATGGAGTTACAAAGAGTTAGATGCAACTGAAACAACAATAACAACAAAATATCTGTATGTCTATATCTGTAAAGATATAGATATGTAATAGGACTTTGAGAACTGACTGGCAACTTGAGTGTTGTACTTCAGTAGGACAAGCATTCCCTTTCAGCGCTGAGATTGATTTGCATTTCAGGGATCTCTGAGCCAGAAGGCAGATGGTGAAGTCATACACAGAGGTTTTAAAAGAGACATCCATAGTCTGTGAGAGAAAAGACTGAAGGGAAGGAGTGGGGACTGCAAGAACTAAGCAGAAGCAGTAACAGTGGGGATGGTATCCAAATGAAGCAAGATATTAAAAAATGAAATTATAATGAATTAAGAGTTCTGGTGTCATAGTGGATAGAGAGCTTTCTTTTAAGCCAGGAAGAAATGGTTCAAGTACCAGTTCTGGGCAAATCACTTACCTTGTCAGTGTTCTACAAAATACTCTAATACTATAAGTTGAAGAGGAGGGGCAGACCTCCATTGATAAAGGCAGTTTCTTCATCTGGGAATGTTCTATACCAGGGGTGTAGAACCTGTAGCCTCGAGGTCACATGTGGCCCTCTAGGTCCTCAAGTGTGGTTCTTTGACTGAATTCAAACTTGAAATCAAAAGGATGCACTTGAGGACCTAGAGGGCCACATGTGGCCTCGAGGCCGAAGGTTCCCCACTCCTGGTCTATACTAATCAAATCATAGTCCACTATGTCTCCCCTAAGAGCTCTGAAAAAAAAAGTTGGAAGGAGAATGAATAGCTTAGAACTGAAGATGAAAAATCTTACCCAATAATGGAAAATTAGACTGAAGCAAGAAGAGCTCAGTGACTCAGAGAGACAATGAGAACTATTACTACAAAATAATTTTTAAAAATTAAATAAAATAAAAGTATTTGCTATATTATAAGACTCTCTGAAAACCATTTCCAAACAATCAACTTGAATATGGTATTTCAGTAAATCATAAAGGGAGTTTACCCAGATTTGTTACAACCAGAAAGCAAAATGAAACTAAAAACCCCAAAATGAAAACTTCCAGGAATGTCATAGCCGAAATCCAGTTTCCAGGTCACAGAAATTTTTTTTTCAAGAAACTAGAAAGATTTCAAGGATCCAGGAGCCACAGTCAAGATCACAGAAGATCTAGAAGTCACCATTTTAAAGGAGAGAAAATCTTGGAATCTGATATTCCAAAAAACCAAAGATAAAGACAATCTTTAAAGCAAGTTTCTATGATAAAGGTGTGAAATATGAAATATGTTCTGGGGAGCTGATTCAGACATGCAAGAATATGAGCCATTCTCCAACTGATACATGGTCAGAGCATACGAATAGGTAGTACTCAAGGGAAGAAACCTAAGCTATCAACAACCATAGGAAAAATAAAATGCTCTAAATCACCAGTAATGTGATAAATGCGAATTAAAACAACTCTAGTTTTTATCTCATACCCATCAGTTTGGCAAAGATGACAATGGAAAATGACTATTGTTGAAGTGAATATGGGAAGTAAGATATACTGGTGTACTGTTGCTGAAACTATGATTTGATTTGGTGTTCTGAAAAGCAATTTGGACTTTTGTCATACGGTTCACTAAAGTATGAGTACCCTTTCACGGAGGTATACCACTACTAGGCATATACCCCAAAGAGATCAAAGAACTCATGCGTACAAAAATGTTGAAGAGAAGAACTAAAAACTAAGGGAGGGGTATGCCTAAATATTGGGAAATTGTTGAACAAATTATGGTATATGAATGCAATGGAATACTATAGTACCTTAAGAAATGATAGAAAGGATGCATTCATAAAAACTTTGGAAGACATATATGAACTAGTACAGAGTGAAGTGAGCAGAACCAGGAGAACAATTTATTTATACAATGGCTGCAAGTTTGTAAAGAAAAATAACTTTGAAAAACTTAGAACTATGACAAACACGTTGACCAACTAGGACACCAGAGGACTGATGATGAAACATGGTCCCTGCTTCCTAACAGAGAAGTAATGGGCTGCACCTGTTAAATGAGGCACTTATTTTTGGACATGGCCAATTTGTGGGTTGGTTTTAGATGACTATGTTTCTTTATTACAAGAAAAGATTGTGGTAGGGAGAGAGGAGTGTAATGATACTAAGGGAAATAAAACGAAAGAAAGGAGTGTCATTGAAGGATTCTAAAAAAATCACAGAAGAAAACAGAATGCAGTTCAGGGGAAGATATAAACAAACAGTACATCTTTGACAATAGTACGGTGAATCTGTTATATATATTTATTTAAAAATCCATAACCTGTATACAATTGAGATCAACAGTTTTATATCTAATCCTCTTTTTCTATTCCTCTTTCTAAGCAGAAATGTTCATCTTTATTGGTGTTTTCAAGTTCAGAATAACCAAAAATAAAAATAAACAACCTTAAAAATACAAAGATGTTTTTGTCTTCTCTTTGCAAATGAATTCATTTTCTCCTCAGTCTTTCTGATTGTTCATTTCCAATCGTGGCAACATACTGTGCTTTATAGTTCTAGGAGGGTTGTTGTTCGGTTGTTTGTTTCATTTATGTCTGACTCTTCATGACCCCATTTGGAGTTTTCTTGGCAAAAGATATTGGAGTGGTTTGCCATTTCCTTCTCCAGCTCATTTTACAGATGAGAAAACTGAGGTAAACAGGGTGAAGTGACTTGCCCAGAATCACACAGCTAATAAATATGTGAGGTCACGTTTGAAGTCAGGAATATGAGTCTTGCTGTCTAAGACATCTCCAAAGGTCTCACGATGGAAAACGCTATCCACATCCAGAGAAAGAACTACGGAGTTTGAATGCAGATCTAAGCATACTATTTGCTTTTTTTTTTCTTATGTTTTGTTCTGTTTCTTCTTTCTTGTGGTTCCTCTTATTGGTTCTAATTCTTCTTTACAACATGACTAATGTGAAAATATATTTAATAGGAATATATATGTAGAGCCTATATCAGATTGCATGCTATCTTGGGGAGGGAGGTGAGGAGGAAGGTGGAGAAAATTTAAAACACAAAAACTTATGGAAGTGAATGTTGAAAACTAAAAATAAATTAATAAAAAAAGAAAAATAAAATAAAATAATCATAAGATGTTAAAAAAAATGAATCTTCCTGGCTCCAGGCCTAGCACTTTATATGCACTGAGCCACCTAGCTGCCCTCTGGGAGGATAGAGGTGTTAAAGGTTGGAAGTGATTGTTGACATACACAGCCCAGTAAAATATAGACACTCAAGAAAAGCCACCCAGGAACAAGAGTCCTAGCATTGCCTTGCTCTGTTGGCCCTATTCTGCCCTGACACTCAGAGGTTTCATCTGGTTCTCCTTGCCTTATCCCCATATGGCAGCACTTGGACTGTGTAGTTCTATTTGAGGAAATGGGCTAGATTAATCAATTTCTCAACCTCTCCCGAGCTGTGGCTTGGGGAAATCACTTAAACTCTCCAGGCTTGAGTTCCCTTATCTATAAAAGGAATGGGTTAGACCAGGTGGCTTCTGAGGCCCCCTTCTGTTTTGAATTTGTAATCCTGAGATCCCCAAATCCCATCTTCAGCAGAAGGTTAAGTTTCCAGCAATTCTATGAGGCTTCTGGTGTTTTCTATTGAGGAATAAATTGGCCGGGGCGGGGGGGAGGGGGGGGGGGGGGGGGAGGGATGATTTTTTTGTTTTGTTTTGTTTTGTTTTGTTTTGTTTTGTTTTGCTTCTGTGTTCTTAGGGATAGTGACTAACTATAGTGTTTGGGAAAATCTTAGGGAATGGATAAATCCTAAAGACCAAGACAGAGCTCTGATATTAAGCTAGCAAGGTAGAAACATGTCCATGGGTTTACCAGACAACCGTTGGCTGTGTATATGGAATCTCAGATAAGAAACTGTTAAAATCAATTAGGACATCAGTCTTTTCCTACACATACAAAAAGGAACTATTGAAAAGTTAAAAAGAAAAATTAGAAACATATCCACATATTTTTGTCCGTGCGATGTGAAATATTAGAATGTTTCAAAATATCTAGATGTTTGTCACCATGTAAACAAAATACACAAACATTTGATCCACTTTTTCATGATTCATCTTGCTTTTTGGCCTTGCTTAAGACTTTCCCAATCATAATTTCTTTTCTCAAAATGACTGATCCAATGCCCCACCTCTTTAGTTTCATGCCAGGGTGCATCTTACTAGTTCATGTATTCCTTGGATAACTATGGAATGAACAGATTCAGCTTTCCCAGCTTCACAGATAACTTATTAGTGCATGTACTCTCTACTAGCATGAAGTCCAATCTGAGATAAATATGTCTTCTAAGACCTGCAGTAATCTTGACATTGCTGGCATCCTAAGTGACGAAATAGTTTCCTTAATCACTGAAAAATATGCTTAGAAAATGAATAAGAGGATATATTTCCCTCCTCTTCCCAGTGTCAGCCTTAGGAGGAAAAAAATATGTGTCCATGGGATTGCACAATGTAGACTTGTCTTTTCTGTTGAACCTTAATAGGATTTTGGAATCAGCATGCGGAATGAAGAGAACTTGAGATCACAATAGAAGTTAGGTGGCACAGTGGATAAAGTGCTGGGTCTGGGGTCAGGAAGATGAGTCTTCCTGAGTTCAAATCTAGCTTCAGACACTTACTAGCTGTGTGATCCTTGGCAAGTCATTTAAATCTGTTTGCCTCAGTTCCCTCATCTGTAAAAATGAGCTGGAGAAGGAAATGGCAAACCACTCTGGTATCTCTGCCAAGAAAACTCCAAATGGGGTCACAAAGAATCAGACATGACTGAAAATCACTGAACAGCAGCAGGATCATTTAGCTTACCTATCTACCAGCTGCCATTATGTATCAGTCCCATCCAAGGTGACTGAGAAATTGTGAGGTGTGTTAGAAAGAGGACTGGATTTCTTTGACCTTGGGCAAGGCACTCGACCTTTCCGGACCTCAGTTTTCTTATCTGTAAAACAAGGGAATTAGAATAGATGAACCCTTTGAGGTCCTTTCCAGCTCCAAAACTTACAATCCTTATGTTCTTTGAATTTCAGGGCCTTCATCTTTAGGGAACATCAGAGTATAGTGGAAAGAAAAATCCAATGTTGAGACCTGGTTCAAATCCTCTTCCTCATACTACCTGAGTAATATTGGATAAACCTCTTAACCACAAAAAATATTTGTCAAGTAACTCCTATATAAGTATATTTACACCCCCAACAGAGAGACTATAATCTATAGTCTATAGGCACTATACACTATAGGCTTTCTTTTGGGGATATAAAGAAAGGAAAACAGGTCCTGCCCTCCAGTAGCTTATATTTTTTTTTAAAAATAGATTTCTTATTGATATAATTTGTTTTTCACAATACTTAGAGGCACATTAATGCATTACTGGTGGAGCTGTGATTTAGTGCAACCACCGTGGGAAAACCATTTGGAATTAGGCAAATAAAGGGACTTAAAATGTTCAAACCCTTTGACTCAGAGAATCCATTACTAGATCTATGTCCCAAAGAGGCCATGGACAAAAAGAAAGGCCCCATATACATCAAAATATTTACAGCAGCATTTTTTTGGTAGTAAGAAATAGGAAACAAAATAACCATTCAATTGGGAAATGGCTAAATAAATTGTGGTACATGAATATAAAGGAATGTTATGCTTCTGTAAGAAATTGTGGACTTGGTGAATGTAGGGAAACATGGAAAGACTAATGAGAACTGATACAAAATAAAAGTAAGCAGAGTCAGAAAAAAATTCACACTATGACACTAATAATGTAAATGGAAAGAAAAATGCTATGAAACAATAGAAACTGAATGTTGTCAAATTATAAAAATCAAGCTTGGCCTTAAAGAAGAGATATATGAAGAGATATACTTCTCTCTATTCTGTTGGAAAGGTGAATGGTCTTTGGTTGCATACATTGAATATAATGTCAGATTTTTTTTTTGATATGTTGATCAGTTTTGCTGAATTTTTTTCTCTTCCTCTTTTTCAAAAACTTTGTTATAAGGGATGTTTGTGGAAGGAGAGGGAAAGATATAAGGCAAAATGTAGATGATATGAAAACAAAATAAAGTTATTATTTTGGCATTATATCACCTGTGTTTCCTTTTGTATCCCTCTTTCTCCCTTCCCAGAGAGCTATCCCTTATAAAATCAAAGAATAAAATTTTTAAAGAAAAAAACATAAGCAAAAGCAATCGACACGTCTCCCTTTAGCCTTCCTAGAGAACCTTTTCTTATAACAAATATTTTTTTTATAAAACTAAAGGAAGAGGAGAAAAAAATAAAACCAATCAAAAAAAATTGTATGCAATGCTCTGCACCTAGACACTACCCCACCCATGCAGGAGTTGGAGCAGGTGTCTTCATATAACTCTTCTTTGGAGCCAAGCTTGGTCTTTATAATTTAGCAACATTCAATTTCAGTTGCTTCCTGATTGTTCTTCTTTCCATTTGTGTTATCAATCCCATTGTAGAAATTGTTTCCTAGATCGGCTTACTTTGCATCAGTTCACTTAGGTATTTCCACGAAGAGTTTACATTCTTTTGGAGATTTCAGTATGTAAACAGATAAGTAAATACAAGTGGAGAGAGGGAGCATTAACAACTAGGGAGATCCAGAAAGGGTTTGGCAGCTGGTTTGAGCCATGAAGGCAGTTAATGTTGATAAGAGAACAGAGCCTCTTGGTTATCTCCCCTTCAAAATGGGAGATAATAGCACCTGTTATTACCCTACTGGTTTGCAGTGAGGATCCAATGAGAATGATAGTAAAACACCTTGTAAACCCTAAAGTGATATAAAAAAAACTAGCTAATATTTAGTAATGCCCTCCCTAGGATCACAGGCTGTCAAGTTTACTACTGATCTTCTGCACCAGCTTGGGAGGAGGGAGAAGGAAAGGAAAACCTCATCACAGGTAGATTTAAAAGTGAGTTTTCCAAAAACGTTTGTCTGCCAGAAGGGAAAGCTCAGTTCTTCCAAGTCGAATAATTGTGCCACTGAATGACAGGGCTAATCCTTCGATCTCTTGCTTTTCTTACTTCAGTAATGAAGATGTTTAATATCTCTGCAAATAGCATGCTGAAACTGTAATTTATTAAATAGTACTCTGAAGTACCATTTGCACAGTGGCAGAATTGGATTAATAATTCAATTTGATTCAATAAGCATTCAGTTAATGGAGCCGATTCTTCTTCTTGTGTAATCCTCAATGCATTCCTCAGTCACAAAGAGGAAAAAAGAGATGAGAAGAGCCTTTTTGGAATCTCAGCAGGGGGAAAGATCCTGGCCGTGCTCCTGGTGGCCTGGCTGTACCAGGCAGTAGCGCACTCATTGAACACACAATTAGCGCAGGGAAGAAAAGTCCTGTGCTCAGAGGAATGTAATGCTAAGTGCCAAGGGACATGGGGCAAGCTGGGCCTTTATTGCATGGTTCCTCCTATGCCTGTAGCCTAGACAGAGTCAGGCTCACCAGAGTTAGGAGGGGGTGACAAGCCCTGTCCCTATGGCCAACAGTGGCTGTCCAGAGCTTCATGGTCAGTATTATCAGCTGGGGCTCACTGTCCGCAAAGAGATCTCAAGAGATCCATGAACTTGAATAGGAAAAAAATTACACCTCTATTTTCACTAACCTCTAAATGAAATTTAGTATTTTCTTTATTATTTTTAAAATGTTATTCTCAGAAGGAGTCCATAGGCTTCACCAAATTGCCAGACGGGTTCTCAACAAAAAATGGTGAAGCTTCACAGTTTTAAAGGAAACATGAAAGAAACTAAATGCCAACAAAGCAAAAAACAAAACAACCATCCCCTCCAAATATGACAAATAAAATATTGGCAAAAATAAAGTAAGCCAGATTATATATAAGTATCAGTATCATTTAGGTAACCCCCTCCTTCACAGTAGAGCTCCAGAAAAGCTACCCCAGATTCAAGACATTCTGTGCATCAGCAGCCCCCTCAAAACCACAGGTCATAATCCTCCACAGATGTGTTTACTTCTACCAACCAGCTGCAGGACAAAAAGCTATTTCAGTCACAGAGTTTGAAAGTTAAAACAGGCTTTGGTCAGTGGTCATCTCCTACAATGTATAGTTAATGGTATTCCCATGATATCATACCCAACAGATGGTCATCCAGTCTCTGCTTGAAGATCTCCCAGGATTGTGGATCTACCATCTTTCAAAGCAGTCCATTCTATTTTTAGACAACATGGCCAATAAAATGAGAGGTGAAGATTCCACACTCCCATCCCCTTGTGCACATAGGATACTCAGACCTACAGGTTAGCGTGTCACCAGTAGAACACATGTGAGCATGGAACATATGCAGAGGGTACACATATAAGGAACACATTTAGTCAGGGGACATGTATAAAGGGGGGACACACCAAGAACCCATGTGCACACATTTGCAGAGCACATGTAGGGGACATGTGTGGCTTAGGCCCATATATGGCATCTTTATCAAACCTCTGATTCTGTCAAACTGCCTGTGCTCTCTGATGACATCATTACAATGCTTTCTACTTCTATCCCTTGGGGGTCACATTTCCATTTTCCATTGTTCCCAGTCATTATTATCTCTGCTAGCCATCTCTATTGAGCTATGGTCACCAAGCTATTTTTGCTACCATTACTGGGGTGAAATGGTTAGAAAGGCTCTTGCTGATAGGGCCAGGGTGAAGCTCTTTTTGGGCATACCCCTGAGGGCTGTGAGCCACCACACCCAGCCAAATAGCCAACAAAAGTCAGTTGAATGTCCAAGATGAAGAGTGTTTACTCCTCCTTTTTTCAGATCCCTTAAGGGAGAAAAAAGAGGCCAAAAATTGGGGTCAGAACAGGGAATTGAATGCAGGTCTCTTGACTCCTAGGCCAGGCTCTTTTGGTCAAGCGGCTGAAATTTATTCTTCTGGTATAGTCAAGTTTCAGTCCTCATCACTGGTCTTTCCAAAGAACCAGCCATGGTTTTCATAATTCAGGACAAACAGCTGAGTGGGAAGGGGAGCCTTTTGACTCACTGACTCAAGGTACAATTAAGACATCTTAGATGTCTTAATTCTGACCTCTAAATCCAAGCACATTTAATCCCTCTTCTGTACAATAACCTTTCAAACTCTTGATAGCAGTTATCACCATGTCTCCCACTTCATTCCTCATTCTCAGAGTTTTCTCTTCTCTGGGATAAATATCCTTGGCTCCTTCAACCAATCCTTAATTTCTGGTCCTCTCATCGTCTAGACAGTCCTTCTCTGGGCATATTCTAGCCAGGGCAGCTAGGTAGCTCAGTGGATAGAGTACCAGGCCTGAATTCAGAAAGACTAGTCTTCCTGAGTTCATTTCTGGTCTCAGACACTTATTAGCTGTGTGGGCAAGTGACTTAACTCTAGTTACCTCAGCTTTGACCTCATCTCTAAAATGAGCTAGAGAAGGAAATGGCAAACCACTCCAGTATCTTTGCCACAAAAGCCCCAAATGCGGTCACAAAGAGTTGGATGTGACTGAAAATGACTCAACAGCGGTCCATCTAGTCCGTGTTCTTGAAATATGGCACCCATATCTGAACACAATTCTCTAGATATGTTCTAACCAGAGTGATATATAATAGGAAAAATCGCTTCTCTTCTTTTGGACATTATGCTTCTCTTAATGCAACCCAAGACCATGATAGTTTTGTCTGACCAATCACATTGTTAACTCAGATTGAACTTGCAGTACATTTTCAACTGTAGGTCTTTCTAGCCACCTCCTCTCCATCTTGTACTTGATTCGTTGATTTGTTTAATTCAAGTACTAGACCTTTCTCTAGCTCTAAGTAGATCCATTGATCATTATTCTTGGTTCTGCTTATTCAACCAATTCTGAATTGAACTAACTGCATGACTATCTAACTCATACCTCCCTATCTTGTAATTAGGAATTACTAAATTGCTGAGATTTATTCTTCTGAGATATGGGCAAAGCTCAGTTCTCTTAACTAGTCCTTGTATACAGAATGAGAAATTTTTATACCTGGGGTGAATACCACAAATCATGTTCAGAACAAGCAATAGACACTTTCTCTTAGTTTAATAGAATTGGGGGTGGAGAGTAGAGTGGGGTGGGGACACTCAGCAGTGTGTGGTGAGACAGAAATCCCAGGACATCAATCTCTGTGACCAACCCCTGTGATGACCCCAGAACCTCATGATGCTGTTCCTAAGGACAGAAAAGAGACCATCTGGTGGCTTTGTACTTTAATAAATTAATCATGATGAGAAGGTGCTAAGGTCATTGTTTCTTCACACTTGCCACCAAAAAACATGATTGGGGTATGGAGGGTATAGAAAGGTAACTCATAGCAAACTGATTGGTACTTTGGGGAAGGCACTAATAAAAGACCTTAAAGCCCTCACCCTCAACCCCAAAGCCCAAATTTCAAATTAGAACATTAGAGCTTTAAAGCAACTTTGTTGTTGTTGTTCAATCACCTCATACTCTTTGTGACCCCATGGACCATGCCAACACTGTCCACAGTTTTTCTTGGCAAAGAAACCATAATGGTTTGCCATTTCCTTCCTCCAGTGGATTAAGGCAAAAAGAGGTTAAGCCACTTTCCCAAAGTCACACAGCTAGTAAGTGTCTGAGGCTAGATTTGAACTAAGGTCTTCCTGATTTCAGGCTCAGGGCTTTATCCACTGAACCATCTAGCTGCCTCCCAAAGGGAATTTAGGGATCACCTAATCTAACTCCTTCATTAGGAGAGGAGGAAACTGAGCCCCTAGAAAAGGGAAGTGATTTGTCCAAGGTGATTAACAAAGGTTTATTCATGCCCTACTGAAATTGAGGTTGAGTTGGGGTGGAGTCCAGTGGAGCCCACTTTTGTTTTATTTTTTTTTGTTTATTATTCACTATTATTAAATCTTCTGAAATTTACTATTATTAAACCAGGAGTGTGGAAAGGAAGGAAGATTAAAAAAAGATTAGCATATGTCCTTTAATGGATTAGTAGTCTTGGTTTAATTTTTCAACTAGATAAGACCATAAATTTAGGCGCAAAGATAAGCCAGTGAGAAGATTTCTGCAAAATTGGAGAGATGGGGAGGAGGGAGAATGAAGCCAAGTTAAATCATAGTCAAATCCATGACATCCCTAAATTCAGCACTGTGATTATTTACTTTTCTTTTAAAATCTTACATGAACCTACCAGAAATTTCATTGGAATGGAGGAGCTCCCTCCCCATCAGCTCCTCACTATAGTGGATTGGTAACTTACCATGTTGAGAGGTTAAGTGACTGTCCCATTGTCTCGCGTCTGTTAAGTGTCAGCTGTAGGACTGGAACCCAGGTCTTTCTGTCTCCAAGGCCAGCCCTCTAACATTATGCTACATTGCCTTGCTAAGTAGAAAATACACTTAAAAACAAAAGATTAAGTCATACTGATGGCTCCATTTTTTGGACAATAAATGTGTTTATTTGTTGGCTGTTAAGCCCAGACTTAAGAGGATGGAGTAAATAAACGTCAGTGAGGAAGAATTTAAAATCTCCCTTCTGGGTGTCATTAAGCTAGGATTTGTCCATATCTACTAGACATGACTTGGGTGAGATCCTGACAAAAAGAAGGATATAGAAAATGATTTGTCCAGTTTCCCTGGAAATATTGTTTTAATTTGAAGATTTATTGTTGCTGTTGCTGTTGCTGTTGCTGTTTATAAGAACTAGAGAGGCTGAATTTTTGTACCTTTGTAGGCATTCTGTAGCCTTGTATACCATTTTCTACACACGGTCAATCCTTTGCCCTCATTCTTCCTGTGCAACTTTTGGCCTGTGCAGAATCTGTGTATGCATGCTATCAAAATATCCAGATGAAAAGTTACAAAGTCAGCCACACTTTACATTCATGCTTTGCATGGTGCTAAATCCTAGCATTGGGCAGTCAGATTATACCACCCTCTTCTCATTCTTGTCATTACCATCTACCAACCTCTAGATTCTTCTCCCAATCTAGCTTCTTAAATGGTTTTGTTTTATATACATTCATTTTAGTTTGTTTTATCATTCTCCAAACATTGGGCATATATTTTCCTTCAAGTCTGTGACCCTGAATAAGTCCCTTAACCTCTATGGGCCTCAGCTTTCTCATATTTAAAATGAAGGGGCTGGGCTAGATGGTCTCTGAAGTCCCCTTTAGTTTCAGATCTGTGATTTAGGTCCATCATTGATTTAACTCTTAATATCGCTTGCAGTTTTCCTTTCTACTCCATGTATTCCCAACACTCTAGGGGTCTTCAATATTTATGTTGATAACACTTTTAATATTTTTATTGTGACCTCCCATCCCTTGACCCTTACTATTCCCTTGATCTAGCTCTGTACTCAGGATACACTTGCCTCCAAACCTAACCTTGGTCTGCTACTTGAATGATTGTTTACCTATGACAATTACTCTGCTCGTTACTCTACCCCTTTTCCTCTACTACCTTCCACTGTTCCTTACCTGCCCATCTTCAATTCTGAGTTGGTTCTGTCATCTGACTCACTCACTTCTTCAATAAAATAGTTAACAGGAAGAAGTAACAAAACTTTGGTCAATATCAGTGGCTGATGTAGGTACCACACTATCTTAGGGACCATCCACAAAAATTCCTTGATGAGTGTAGCTTTTGTAATGAATACATAAGTAAATGCTTCCACTGCTGAACTGAGCTGACCCATGCTATGCTGGACTAATACTTCACTGAACAGAGCATCTCATCTGGATAAGTTGATGTGTCAAGCTTCTGCTTCTAAATTGCTCCTTTACTCAACTTGGCTTGCCTCTGAATGGTGGGTGTAATATCCTAGCAAGACAGCTAGGTGGCACAGTGGGTGAAGTGCTGGGCATGTGGTCAGGAAGACCTGACTTCAAATGTGGCCTCAGGCACTTACTATCTGTGTGGATCAGGGTTCAGATTCAGCCCTTCTTCACTTCAAGTCTAGCTCTATATCCACTACATTAGGAGTTTTCAAAGTGTAGTCTAGGGATCCCTGGATATCCTCGAGATCCTGATGGGAGACCCATGAAGTCAAAACTATTTTCATAATAGTGTTAAGACATTTAAATTTCTAATATGTTGTTTCTATTGTTGTTGATTCATTTCAGTTGTGTCTGACTCTTGGGGTTTTCTTGGCAAAGATACTGGAGTATTTTGCCATTTCCTTCTCTAGCTTATTATACAGATGAGGAAACTGAGGCAAACAGGGTGGAGTGACTTGCCCAGGGTCATACATAACTAGTGAATGTCTGAGGTTGGATTTGAACTCAGGGCTTCCTGACTCCAGCCCGGGTGGTCTATCCACTGTGCTACTTAGCTGCCAAAAACTTCTAATATGGTAAATATCAATAGATATATCCCACATGAACAAAAAACTCTTTATGATGCTCAATAATTTTTGAGATAATAAAAGCATCCTGATACAAAAGTATTTGAGAACCTACTGAACTCTGCCACCACCTGGCAAATAATTGTTAGAAATTACTTTGTTTTATAGCTCACAGGGTCACAGATTAAGAGCCAGAAGTCCCATTTCCATATTATTATCTCCCTAAAGCTCCACAAAGACAAGAAATTTTAAACATCTTTTCAAATTTTAAATAATAATATCAGTAACAACAATAGCTAATATTTATGCAGTATTTTGAGGTTTAAAAAGCACTTTTCCCACTTAACACCTAACATGTACTTTGTGCATTTTAATATGTCTTGTTGAAGGTCGCAAGCCAATGATTGGCCAACTTTTCTCCTTTTCTTTCTTTTTTATTTTATGGCTAGGCAATGGGGTTAAGTGACTTGCCCAGGGTCACACAGCTAGTAAGTGTTATGTGTCTGAGGCCAGATTTGAACTCAGGTCCTCCTGAATCTAGGGCTGGTGCTCTATCCACTGCACCACTTAGCTGCCTCAACTTTTCTCCTTTTCATTCAGATGTTTTGGTGTCATGTAGACACAGCCAGGAAAGATTGAGAATGACAGATGGATATCTTGATACAGAATTTTAACTTGGACAAGATCTCTGATTCTGACTCAAAAACATACAGAGAATGTGGCTTCCATGTTAGCAGAAATCAAAGCCAGCCAAAAAGGAGATGAAAGCCAGACAAGAGTCTGGGAAATTTGTCAAAAAGATTTTTAAAAATTTCGCTCACTAGAGATGAATGATGATGTTACGGCAGAGATCAAACAGGCATTGGAAATGAAAACTGCACGGGAAGCAAAGGTCAAGGATTGCAAGAGGACAGGCAAAATTAAAGAAGACTTCACTGAAACAAGCTGACTGGGGAAGTATTTCTGAAAATCAAGAGAGGCAGAAAAGAGGATTTTCTGAACAGTTTGATCTCTTATTTTTACCTGTAAACTAGGTCAGAATTTGAAACTTGGTTGAAGCAAAGAGCAAATGGACAGCAAATTATATTTAAATTCAGTGCAAGATTTAGTGGGGGTATTTTTGAACAGTATATGCTTTAATAGTTAACAGAGGTGAGGAACCTTGCAGCCTCAAGACCACAGGTTCCCCACCGCTGATTAAAATCTTATATAATGGAAGTGACAAAAAATTTTAAAAGGACCCAATCTATATCCTACCTATCATAATAATAACTGACATTTATATATGCTTTTAGATTTACAAAGTGGCATATGTACATACTTACATATATGCACACATACATACATACATACATGATCTTTGATTCTCATAAAAAGTTTTCATGGTAGGTATTAGAGGTATTTTACAGATGAGGAAATTGAAAGTCAGACAGGTTACAACTTGCCTATGGTCACACAGCTAATAACTGTTAAAGGTAGGACTCAAATTCAAGTCTCTCCTGATCCCAAATCTGTCCCCAAACTTAATGCTTAATACACAACAATGACCTCTATGTGGTTTCCATGCGTATAGCAGGCACTTGATAAATGCTTGATGACTTGACTATAGAGTTATTAAATTGTAAGCTCCCTAAAGGTAGGTACCATATTTTGTGGCTTATCTAAACATTGTGTTTCTTCCATTGCCTGGCACAGTGCTTCGAGCACACTAGGTACATCAAAATACATTTGTTGAAGTGGATTAATGAATTGTGCAGCATCATGTTAGTGATTAATTTAGTAGTAATAGGAATGATGGTAATAATAACATTAGCATAAATAGCTCAATTAACATGCTAAGCCCTAGCTCTTGAACAGATATGAGGAACAATAATAGTAGAATAAGATTGATTTCTTTAGCAGCCATATCAAGACCTATCCTTACTAGCTACCTGTGTGACCCAGGGCAAGTCACTTAATCCAAATTGCCTCAAAAAAAAAGACCTGTGATCTGGTTTACTTCCATACCATAATGATTACGGTAAGCATTATTGTATACATGGGAATTGGAGGGGTATAGAGGATAGAGTGGTAGATTTGAAGGACCTGGATTCAAGTCCTTGCCTTGGACATATTCTATTTGTGTGACCAAATAAATCACTTAACTTCTATGTACCTGACACAACTATCTCTTTTGTAAAATTGCTTTTCATTTAACAGCCATTTGTTTCTTCTCCCTCCAACCTCTCTCCAATTTAAAAGGGAGAAAAAAATCTTTGTAATAAATGTTCATAGTCAAACAAAACAAATACCCACACTGTCCATGTCTAAAAATAGGTCTCATTCTGCATCTGAGTATATCATCTCTTTTCCAGTAAATGAGTGGCATAGCTCATCATTAGTATTCTAGAATTATGGTTAGTCATTGCATTGGTTAGAGTTCTTAAGTCATTCAAAGTTTTTTGCCTTTACAACATTATTATTGTATACTTTGTTCTCTTGGTTCTGTTCATTTCACTCTGCATCAATTTATACAAATCTTCTCCGGATTCTCTGAACCAATCCTTTTCATCATTTCTTACAGCCTGACGTAGCTTCTTACCTTCATATACCATAATATGCTCAGCCATAAATCTAAATAGACACCCACTTCATTTCCCACCTTTTGCCACCACCAAAAAGAGCTACTGCAAATATTTCTTTACAAGTGGCACCTTTTGCTTTCTGTATGTCTTTGATCTTTCTAGGGTATACACCTAGTAGAGGTGTCACTGGGTCAAAGTATATGTAACTTAGGGGAAATAAATCCCAATTTCTTTCCAGAATTGCTAGACCAATTCACAGCTCCACCAGCACTGCATTAACATGCCTGTTTTTCCACAGTCCTTCCAACATTTATTATTTTCCCTTTTTCTTTTTCATTGTAGCTGATTAAATGGGTATGAAGTGGAACTTCAGAGTTACTTTAATTTCCATTTCTCTAATTATTAGGGATTTTGAGTATTTTTTTCCATATGGCTATAGATAGCTTGGTTGTCCTCTTTTGAGAACTTCCCCTTAGAAAACTCTTTGAAATCATAAGTTATAGATGAGTCTTCTTATACCTGAGAAATCTCAGGTCCTTGATGTACTGTGTGCATAAAACTAAATTACAAGATGAAATCAATATCTATGTGCCTTCTTTAATGAAATCTGAAAGGGTGCAGTGCAGTTTTGTCTATTTTCTGAAGCGCTGTCAAATTTCTTCCTTTCCTTCCTTCCCTACTCTGAAAAGCTATTCAATTAATCACTAGAGATATTTTCAGTTTTCCTTGATGACAAAGGACACATGGTGGCACAGAACTTCTATATTCCTGTGGCCATGGTTATCCAACGAATTGATGGATCAGCACCCTCAGATTGTCCAAACTGACAGGTCCTAGTGCTGACATAGCCTCAGGGTCTGACCTTGAAAAGAATTCCTTTAGAACTGGTAGACTGTCAAAGCTCTGGTTTCTGGATTTCAAAATTATTATGTTTTGTTTTTGAAGGCAATTGGGGTTACACACACTGCCCAGGGTCACACAGCTAGTAAGTGTCTCAGGTCGGATTTGAACTCAAGTCCTCCTGACTGCAGGGCCGGTGCTTGCATTCCAAAATGATTAACCTGTGAGGTGAGCTTGATACAGCTTTGTCTGCTTAGAGCCGGGAGCCTTTGTCTAGCTGGGTAGCTCTTATCAGGTGCAAACTGAATAAACATATTCACAAATGAAAAGCATTTTGTCCTGTTGGAAATTGTCTGAGTACTAACAGTTTTCGTTTGTGTTTGGTTTTTATTATAACTAATGACCAACAGAGATGTAACTGGGGACAGCCAAAAGCTCTCATACGAACAGGAAAGGGAATTGTAAGGATAAATGAAGGAGGCAAAGAAATAGGAAGCTGACTTACTGTCCTGTGATTACTTTTTGCAATGTCATTGTATGTGGGTATGACAGGATGTGACAATACATTCAGAATATGCTGATTTCAATGTTTCTGGGAGCTGCCTTTTTTTTTTCTTTTTGGTTAGGCAATGGAGTTAAGTGACTTGCCCAGGGTCACACAGCTAGTGAGTATCATGTGTCTGAGGCTGGATTTGAACTCAAGTCCTCCTGACTCCAGGGCCAGTGCTCTATCCACTGCACCACCTAGCTGCCCCTGGGAGCTGAATTTTCACAGAAGATAATCTGACCACACGACCACACACACACACACACACACACACACACACACACACACACACACACATTCCACACGCAATCCTCTTGCTCTCTTTCATCTTTCCACACAACTGACCCAGTCCCATTCCTCTAGGGTGGCATACAAGCTCCTCTGTTTGACCTTTCAAGTCCCTCACAATGTAGTTCCAACCCACCCTTCTAGTCTTATTATATACAGTCTTCTCCTTCATATATCCTATGGGTCAGCCAGTCTGTCCTCGTTGTTCATCACACACAATGTTCCATCTCCACGTCTGGCCCTTCACATAGGCTGTCCCTGTGTTTACATAGACACTTCATCCTATCTCTATTTCTTAAAATCTTTGGGTTTTTTTTTCAAAGCTCAGTTCAAATACCAGCTCCCATATGAGTCCTTTCCTGATTCTCTCCAAATACTAGTGACTCTTTCCCCAAATTACTTTATATTAATTTTTTATACATTTGGTATATACATTATTATGTACATCTTGTCTTTCCCATCCTCCTATAGAACATGTTACTTGAGGTAAGACCATCTCATTTTTATCTTTGTGTCTCCAGAGCCTAGAACATGCTAATCTTTTAAATGTTTGTTTACTGGTGAATCGAATGATTCATCCTGTGCTCAAAGCTACTAGTACCAAAAAAGAGTCAGTCAGTCGACAGACATGTGCCGGCACCATGCTAAGTGCTGCATCTGTATAGTCTGTGTACAACATGAGACTAGGACACATCTGTCCATTTCCTTGTGCAGAGAGCACAGCGATTTTTGGTCATTGCTGGGGAGTAGAGCAAAGTGCAGACGAGAAAGCAACTTATAACCCAATAAGGGCTAGCCAGAGGACATCTGCAGCTCCATAGGGAGGTAAGAGACAACATGAGCGGAGTTGCCATGACTTCATGTTCCCCTGAGGGAGCAGCTAGGTGGCACAGTAGATGGAGTGCTGGGCCTGGAGTTAGGAAGGCTAGAGTTCAAATCCAGCCTCAGGCACTTACTAGCTGCATGACCCTGGACAAGTCATTTAACCCTGTTTACCTCAGCTCCTCATCTGTAAAATGAGCTGGAGAGGAAATGGCAAACCACTCCAGTGTCTTTGCCAAGAAAACCCCAAATGGGGTCATGAAGAGTTGGACATGAATGAAAATGACTAAAAAGCAACATGTTTTCCTGGCCATGAAGGTTCCTTAGGTATATTAGGGTGTGTGTGTATGTATATAAATATGCATATACATGTATGTGTATATAGGTACATATACATATATGTATATATGTGTATATTTCCCCTATGTATTTGATTTTTCCCCGTATACCTTATGTTTTCATGTCTTCCAGTCACATGTGTGACCAATGTATGTCCCCTTCCCCATTGATGGTATGGTAATCCATGGGACAATGTAACTTTGAGAGTATAGGAAGAATTTTTATTATCTTTTATTTTTCTATGCCATTTAATTAAATGTCTTTTCTTTTTAAAATGTCTTCTGTTGACTGGTAAAGGAAGTGCGTTAGTGGGGGTTCATGCACTAAAGATTTGAATGGATGTCAACCCACAATGTGCTTTGAACCTAGAGTAGGTTTCAGGGGACCTGCATGTGGGAAGAGATCCAGCTGCTACACATAAAAAGGACAAAATTAGAAGCAGTGTCTAAAAACTAAAACTTAAATACACAGTAAGAAAAGAAAAAGAAACATTTCATAAACTTAAATGTTGAAACTTAATACAAAATAAGAAAAGAAAAAAAAGCATTGTCATGTGCACCACAGAATGTAAGAGAGGATTCAAAATATACTGCAATAATTTCCATTTCAAGAGAGCCTATATAATAAATGCTATGCATTGTGTTGAGAGCTGTCCATCTTTTCTTTGCTTCCTTGTAAGTTTTCTTTCATTCAATTAAAAACAGTTTTGAGAAAATGGGGGTTGATGAGTGTCCAATCAGAGAGAGCCGGCCTAGCAGAAGTGAATGGTTTCCCCTTTATTGTCTATGAAAGAGTGGAATTTTGCGCAGAACAGAACTATCTAAGTATATGGTCCTTAAGATTTGTCAGTTTCTGGTCTCTTGATGTAGGGAAGGGAAACTAAGGTAGAAAGGAAAAAGATTTCCTTTTAAAAAAATAGAAACCTAACATGAGGTGACTGAATTTATAGCTTCTTAAACTAACTGGGGTTTTATTCTGTCTCTTTAAGCAAGTCTTTACGAGGAACATGCAATATTATTGTTTTATCTTGAATAGATTGACATCTTTCTTCTTGCTGTTCAACTTTCTCTCAGATTGTGATTAATGTCCAAAGCTCTTGGGCCTTCCATTGAAAGAGTTTAAATAATCCAACACTTCACTAATCTATTGGATGTGTGATTTGTTTCATCTATGTAAACATTTCCTCTAATGATGTTAATCATCACCTATCTATGACCTGCCCATCTTGTGCAATTATCATTTATTTTTTTCCATAAATATTTTTTTCCAAATTTTTAACATGAAATTAAAATAAATTTTTTCCCCATAAAAACTACAGAAGTTTCCACCCAATGTGGTCCTTGCATTCCCTTGACGTCACAAGGATACTAATGGAACTCAAGGGCTTTCCATAAATTATCTCTTACTCTCACCAAGTAATAGGCCTATTGTCCCATTTGCTTAACATTACTTTTTTTGAGCGATGCCTTACAGCCTGAAGCCTCACCCACCCCCACCCTTGATTATTCACAACTCCAGTTGTTCAGAGACTGTAACGTTCCATGGTTAACAGCCATGCAACATAGATGGAAGAATATGCTTGTGACTATATATATATATATATGCATACATACATACATACACATATACATATGTATGTGTATATATGTATATGTGTGTGTGTGTGTATATATATATATATATATATGTTATATATGCATACACTTCCTTTCACAAAGTGTCTGCTTCCCTAATTCACCTCCCTGGGTCCCTGGTCTACCTCATCTCCTGATCAATGATCTCTCCATAGTGTGTTGAGGAGGCGCAAAGGTGACTACAAGAGGAAATCAGAGCTTTTGTCAGAAAAAAAGTGATGCTTCTATTGTTACTCTTTGTTTATTGGATGCGAGGTCATGTATAGACATATACCCAATCCAGCTCCTACACTTTAATATCTTACAGAACTGACAGTGAACGTACCAATATAAGAACGACACACAGTTGTATGATTGCTTTAAAGTTTGGTTTTAGTTGTTGATTTTTTTCAGTTAAATATGTGTGTGCATAAATACATAAGCAAATAAATGTGTATGTGTGTATAACATGTTAAATTCAAATACCTTGAATTGCACTCTCTATATATTTCTATTTAAAATATTTTAATTAAAAATTAATATCTTTTGTTTTTCTATCACTGTATCCTTCCCTCTCAAAGAATCATCCCATATAAACAAAGAAGATTTTTAAAAGTGGGGAAAAGAAAAAGAGGAAGAAGAGACAAAAATCAGCAAAATCGATCAATGCTGCAAATGCACGCTGTTTGCGGCACTTGTGTGCCTTTTTTCCATTCAGAGGGGTGGGGTGGGAGTGTCTTCCCATATCCCTTCTTTGGAGCCATGTTTGCTCTTTGTAAGTTTGCAACATCCACTTTCAATCGCTTTGTGGTTGTACTTTCTATTTACATTGTTGCAGTCATTGTTTACATATGTTTTCTTGGCACTGCTTACTTCACTCTGAATGAGATCATGTACTTATTTCCATGTTTCTCTGCATTCATCATATTTATAGTTTTTACGGTCCAGTAACATTCCATTGCATTCATATACCATAATTTCTTTAGCCATTTCCCAACCAATAGAAATCTACTTTGTTTCCAATTTTTTGCTACCACAAAAAGTGCTGCTCTGAATATTTTGGTGGCTATGGGGATTTTCTTTTTATCGTTGACCTTCTTGGGGCATAACCTAACAGTGGAATCTCTGGTTCAAAGGGAATGGATGTACTTTATTTGCATAATTCCAAATCACTTTGCAAATCATGGTACTGATTCACAGCTCTACCAAGAGTGCACCATCTTCCTCCAGCCCCTCCAACATTGGTTCTTCTTGTCTTTTGTTGTCTTTGCCAACTGGCAGGGTATGAGATGAAACTTCAGTGTTATTTTGATTTGCATTTCTTTTATTAATGATTTATAGTATTTTTTCATATAGTTATTAATAGTTTGCAATTGTTCCTTTGAGAATGATTCCTCCAAAAATCTGCATCTCTTTTAATGTTGTTTCATATGGTTAATAGTTTGCTATTCTTTTGAGAACTGTTTATATCTTTTGACTACTTGCTATTGGGAAATGACTTTTGGTTGTTTACTTATATGTATACATATATGTGTATGTGTGTATGTATGTGTGTATGTGTATGTATATCTGCTATTTGTCTACGTATCTTAGATATATAGACCCTTATCTAAGAAATTTGATGTAAGGGTTTTTCCTATTTGACCACTTTCCTTCTGATCCTAGATGCATTAACATTGCTTGTTAAGAAGTTTTCGCTCCTTGAATCTTATTCTCATAGGATGTGGCTTAAGGAGGGAATAACATACACAATGGGGTATGGAAATCTATCTTACTCTGCAGGAAGGTGGGGGGGAGGGGACAAGAGAACAGGGGGTTGATAGAGGGTAAGACAGATTGAGGGAGGGGATAATCAGAAGCAAACACTTCTGAGGAGGGACAGGGTCAAAACAGAGAATAGAATAAATGGGGGATAGGATGGGATGAAGGGAAATATACTTAGTTTTTCACAGCAGGACTGCTATGGAAGTTTTTTGCATGACTACACATCTATAACCTGTATGGAGATGCTTGCCTTTTCGGTGAGTGTGGGTGGGGAGGGAGTGAGGGAGAAAATTTGTAAACCAAAGTTTTAAAAACACTTGTTAAAAATAAAAAAAAATTTTTAAAAAAGAAGTTTTCACTCTTATGTAATCAAAGTTATCTATTTCATCTCTTGTAATTGCCTCTTTCCTTTGTTTGATAAAGAATATATCTCCTACCAATAGCTTTAAAAGGCATGGGATCTTGTACTTCATATACTTTGAATAATATTTTCATAACCCTGTACATGGCCTCTGCTTTCAGAATCTCAACCATCTGTTTTGGCTGATAGATTTTGTAACATTGAGGGACAAATTGAACTACACAACATTCTATTTCCCAAGACATACACAACATCTTTTTAGGCAAATTTTCCTAAATATGTAAAGCTCATGTTCAGTTCTAGCTACATCTGGTAGGCAGAGTACATTCTGAGCTCATGGTGCACATTTCTTCTCTTTGTTTCTAGATGTTATTGTATCATTACAATGGGAACACTCTGTCATGTACCTAGAAAGACCACTTTCTGATTCCTCTTTGAGCATAGTACATTGGGTTGCCCCAGTAGAGCTTTCTCGGACTAGGACAAAAAATCTAATATTGGACATGCTATAATAATCAGATGCCTGGCAATCAGAGAGTCCCTTTGACTTCACAGGGAGCCCTCCCTCATATCCTGTAGCACAATGGAAAGAACAGTGAACTGGGAATCAGAAGACCTGGGTTCTGAGGCTGGTTCTGCCATTAAACTGGTGACCATAATTTACATTAAGTCCTGGAACAGAGAGCTTTCATATCATCATCTAAGAAAAAAGGAGGTTGAACTTATTAGATAGATCCCTAATGATTCTACCGTCCATAAAAATCTATGTTTTTTTGCCCCACCCTTAAAAGTCCCCTCTTTGCTCGTGAGGAATTCATCCTTTTCTTTCCTTTAAAAGCAGAGATGGACCATTGTTGGAGAGGAAGGAGGAAGAGTGGGCATTTGTAAGGGAGAATGGGGTGAGGGGAAGGGTGCCTCTTTTTAAGGGAAGGCTATGAAGAGGTGGTCTTTCATTCCCATGGTTAGAATCTTATTCTTATGACTAGGAAAAGATCAGGTGGTTCTCACAATCTCTTGACTGAGTATTTCCTTAAAATAGATTCGTGCCTAGCTGGGCCTTCAGTCAATCAGCTCTAGTGCTTCCTGGTTCCTTCCAGGCATGCTGGAAGACATCAGAATTTTGGAACTTGATTATTAGCATTTGGACTGGAGCTGGGAGTTCCTCCACATTCTCTCACTTTGGAGCTTTTATTATTAGTCTCTGCTGCTGTAGACAGAGAAGCTTTCACAGCCCTTTAGCTTAATTGGTTCTTTGTTGCATCTCAGTGTGAAACACCTAGCAGTAGCTGGAGTGTCTTCGAGCAAAACTCTGCTCTAAGCTTGCAGTTAGACCCGAAGTAACTTTGCAGAGGTTTCTCCAAAATTAGCAACATTGTGTTCCGTGTCCAAATTGGCCTTGGTCCTAAGCATGTTGGCAAGTGCCAGCTCCTCACTCTCCTGGCCACTCATCCCTCCTTTTACTACTCTCTCAATAATAGTAAAAATAACTGCAACAACATCTAGTACTTTTATAGCACCTTAAGCTGTGCAAAGCTGTTCCATATATTATATCAAATCAGCTGTTTCAGAGAACCCAAGTATTTGCCTGTCTCAGGATTTACTCACAGAGAGTTATAGAAAAACAAGGAGGAAGAGGGGAACAAGGCGTGGCATTAGAATATCGTGGAATATTATTGCACTGTTAAGAAATGGCCAAAGAGATGATTTCAGAGAATCTTGGGTGGTATAAACTGATGCAGAGTGAAGGGAGCAGAGCCAAGAATACAATTTAGACAAGGACAATAACATTGTGAAGAAAAATAACTTTGAAAGACTTGAGAACAGATCAAAGTAATGACCCACAGTGTCTCTAGAAAGGCAGCTAAGTGACACAGTGGATAGAGTGCTGGGGCTAGAGTCAGGAAGACCTGAGTTCAAATCCAGCCTCAGACACTTACTAGCTATGTGATCCTGGACAAGTCACTTAATCCTGTTTGCCTCAGTTTCCTCACCTGTAAAATGAGCTGGACAAGGAAATGGCAAACTGCTCCAGTATCTTTGCCAAGAAAACTCCAAAAGGGTGTCACAAAGAGTCAGATATGACTGAAAATGACTAAACAGTAACACTTGTGAAAAACTTTTTACCTATTTCCTGACAGAGAGATGATGGATTCAAGATGCAAAAAGAGACATGTATTTTTTGACAAGGCCACTCGTGGATTTATTTTGTTTGATGCCTGGCACATAGTAGGCATTTAATAAGTGTTGATTGATTGATATGTTTCAAAGGTTTCCTTCTTTCCCTCCTTCCCTCCTTCCTTCCTTCCTCTCTTCCTTCCTTCCTTATTTCCTTTCTCTCTCCCTCCCCTCCTCCTTCTCCCCCTTTCTCTCTTTCTGTTTTTAATGAGGGATAGGTCATGAGAAGGGAAGTTAGCAATAGTGATGCCCCCAGAAAGGGGGCCAACGAAATGTTTGAAAAAATGCACAGAAGAGAAAAGAAGGAATTTCAGAAGGAAACATGGACAAGGAGGACAGCTTCAAAAGGAACTTACAGAATTTATTATATACTTTCAAAAGCAAAAACAAGCTGTCTGAGATAACGATTCATAGTTTCTTATAACATCCTTTTTTGAGTTCTCTTTATATGAAAATCTTCTTTTATGGTTGTTGAAGTTTAAGATTTTTAAAAAGTAAAAAAACAACAACCTCAACAAATAAATAGGAAAGACATGTGAGAGGTTCATTAATGAGATGGGCTCTAGGAGTCCTCCCTTTACCTGAACAGAAATCGCTTTGCAATGTTCCCAATAAGCATATGTGTATGTGAATAAATATATATGTATATATGTGTGTGTATATATGCATACATCCGAACACATACCTGCATGTGTGTGTAACACTTTGTGCCTTCCCTCACCTGCCATAGACAACAGAAGTGGCTCAGCATTATCCTTTGAGGAGTGATTTGATTTCTTGAAATAGCCAAGATCACAGGGAGGCAATATAGGAATTGGGTGGGTGTGGCCACATTGGGTTATCCCATTAAGGGTCAAAAGTCAGGGGGCAACTATAAAAAACACATACTTTTTTTAAGGGAGGTTTTTAATCATTATGATCACATGAACATATTAAAACGTTATGATGGAGACTCTTGGCACATAGCTCATAAAGACTTCAAGGCAAACCAGAATGGGAAGAACCCCACTGCACAAATTCATTTTTTTCACTTATTTTTTATTAAAAGATTAAATTATAAATTCTATTGATGTCTTTTATTTTCTATCACAGCCATTTCTAGAAATAGGACTCACTCAACTTCCACCCCCCCTTCCCAAACCAAAGTGTACTCCCTTTAATAAAGAAAATGATTGAGCAAAATGGAGGGGCACAGTGACCACAAGTGAGAATGCATTCAGTATTCTATACCCATAGTCCCCCTACCCCTATCCATCTACCAAAAGTAGGGAACTGCATTTCCTCAATGAGACAGATTTTCTTATATGGCTTATAAACTAACTCTAAAGATAGCTCTAAAAGTTTAGAGCATTAGAATCCACATATGAGCTTCCAAGGAAGTTAGCATGAAAGACACAGAACTTCTTTGGAGGTACTCATTTAAAAACGTTGTAGATCTAGAATGAGAAGGGCCTTCAGAGACAAACTAGTCCAACCCCCTTATTTTACAGATGAGGAAACTGAGTCTCACAGAGGTTAAATGACTTTTTCAAGGTCACAAGGCACTGTCAAAAGGGCTCTTTCTACCATACCTACCAGTGTGTTTGGTTATAAGGTAACATTGGTATATTTGGAAGAGGACTGGATTTAGAGTGAAAGGACCCGGATTCAAATCCCAGTGTCATAGTGGGCAGGTTATTAAACTTTCCTGAGCCTCAGCTTCATCATCTATAAAATAAATAGGAGTTGAACGAGATGGCTTCTGAGGTCCTTTCCTCCTGTAGTTCTGTGGTAACATGCACCTCAACTTGGGTTTTGACTCAACCAAACCAGGCTCATTGCTGACACTTAACAGGGTTATTAACCTTATATACAGAGAGCTGGGCCTGGAATTAGGAAGACCCATCTTCATGAGTTCAAATCTGGCCTCAGACACTTACTAGCTATATGACCCTGGGCAAGTCACCTAACCCTATTCATCTCAGTTTCATCTCATCTATAAAAATGAGCTGGAGAAGGAAATGACAAACCGATCCAGTATCTTTGTCAAGAAAACCCCAAATGGGTTCGAGAAGAGTCAGAGATGACCGAATAACAACAATAACAGGAAGTTTTATTTCTGTGTCTCCCTCCCACCCCCAACCCTTTGCTCCGTGTGTGCTTCTTAAATAGCCTGACCTAGATCCCTCAACCTTCAAGATGACTCTTAGTCTCCTTATGCTTCTTCAGTTACTCTCTCTTCTATTGGTTTTCTGGCTTGAGTAGGACAATGGAATTCTCTACATCCCTACAGCCATTGGAATGGATTTGACATTTTAGTTCCAGCTGCACCAGTTGGGTGACCATAGGCAAGTCACTTCATCTCACTAAACCTCAGTTTCCTCACCTGTACAAACTGGGATAATGATTCCCTTACCACCTACCTCACAGGGTGCTCCCAAGTCTAGCCTGAAGGCCAGAGAAATGCTTGGCTGAGGCCATTAGGGCTATGCACCATTGACCTTCCTTACCTCTATATTGTGGTTTGTCTAAGTTCAACTCTAGGGGAACCTGATTTGTTAATAAAATTGTCATGTAGGGGCTCATTGCTTTACTTATTTAGAGTCACAGAGAGCCTCCTGGGGCAGTGGGGAGTTAAGTGGATTGCCTATGGTACAGAGCCAATATGAATCAGAGGCAGGACAAGAACTTAGGTCTTTCTGACTCCAGGGTCAGCTCTCTACCCACTATACCACCCTTAAATAAATGGCTATTTCAGGGGTTAATTTGGGCTCTAGATTGTTTAGTCATAACTGACTCTTTGTGACCCCATATGGGATTTTCTTGGTAGAGATACTGGAGTGGTTTGCCATTTCCTTTTCTGGCTCATTTTGCAAATGAGCAAACTGAGGCAAACAGGGTCACACAGCTAGTAAATGTCTGAGGTTGGATTTGAGCTCAGGTCTTTCTAACTCTAGGCCTGGTGCTCTATCCACTGTGCCACCTAGCCTACCTGGGCTCTAGATTAGGGTTTCCTTCAAAAGGAGGAGGTACGAGAAGTACCCAAATGTACAATATGAATCAGGTATAGGACTGGCCATTCCCAAATAGAAAGCAGTAATAACTATGAGAATTATAGTATATATTAACAGAACAATTTAAATACAATTCAGTATCTTAACTTATTACTACTAGTACAATCAACTGGGAGGCTAATACTATTCAAGCCTCATCGGAGCGTAAACAGTTTTTGCAAGACTGATAATCAGCCAGCTTACATTTAGATGGTCCAGAGAGGGCGCACACAAGAGAGGTAGAGGCTACCAAAGGCCCACCACAAACCACAGCCAGTTTAGTCCATGCTCCACATCAGAACAAGTGGCACCTACCACCATTATGTCAGGGTAGAGAAGGGCACTCCTCCACTCCTTACTGAAATCACTTCTTGCAGCCTCAAGGCATGCATCCAAGAGAGCCACCAGCTGCCTTTTCTTCAACTAAGTGTGGCACCCTCTCTCCCCTCCACTCCCTCTCATTCCCTCTCATCAATAGCTCTTCTTGATCAAAAGTTAGACAATTAGAAAACTCTGAGCAGATGGTTAGATTTGGACTTAGAAGTTGGTTGGATGATGCCATATAGAAACTGAGCTAAACTATGAACTTAATGAATTCCCCTCCCCGAAGAGGCTGAGGTGGTTTGGGGGGGGTGGGGGTTATTCTCCCAAGTAGCAGGGATGGTTTTGCATATTTATTCTTATTATACCTTTGAAGTAAATATTTCTTTGCAAAAGCTAATCTGATTGTTGAGTGGTGAAATAGAACTGGGGATCCCTGAAGATTCCTAAAACTGAAGGAAATTTCACTGGGGCTAGAGCCAGTGGGAGAGACTAGACATCCAAAACCCCTTAAGGGTAGTGGAAAACCCTGGGGGAAGGGTGAGATGTAACCCTCAGGCAGTAGGGTCCAGAGTAGTCATTGTTATATATGGAAATGTGTGTCACAGACTTTTTGGGGTGATGATTTGTACCAACTGTTATGACTGTATCACCTGAGTAATTACCAGCAATCACCAGCGTTCTTGACCTATGTCTTGCCACTGGACCCGGATGACTCTGGAGGAGAGATTGAGGCCGATGACTTGCATAGCCCTGTCTCATTTAAATCCAACTCACGTGCAAGTCAAGATATCACCCTATTGGTGTCCTTGGTTCTCTTTGAGAACGAAAGATAAACAACAACCAGAAGTAATTACCACTTTTTAAAAGTTATTTAAGGCAGGGCAGCTAGGTGGCGCAGTGGATAGAGCACTGGCCCTGGAGTCAGGAGGACCTGAGTTCAAATGTGGCCTCAGACACACGGCACTTACTAGCTGTATGACCCTGGCCAAGTCATTTAACCCCACTGCCTAGCACCCCCAGAAAAGTTACTGAAGGCTGACTAACTAAAGTGATTCTCAGTTGATAATCTTAGGGAGAAGTTCATTGGTCTGGACTCAAGCATTAGCAAATCATCTCTGACTCTTCAAGGGTACCTGTATCATCTCACAGAAGATATGTAGCCAGCCTAGATCTGGGAATCTGACTCTACAGTGGGAATGGCAGTGGAGCTAAGGATGCTTGGAGATGACTTGGGCTAACTTCATTAGTGGAGTTACAAGGATCAAATGAGGTAAAATCCATTATGCATTTTGCAGAACTTAAAAGCTCTTTGTGCATGCTAACTGTTATTATAAAAACATTATACATTATATAACTATACCTGATAGCACTACGAAGTCACTCAAAGTCCTTTAGTTGTGAACAGTCTAATCTGAAGCTTTCATACAGTCAGGAAGATAGGTAATAGAGAGAGAAGGGATGGGAAACTGATTTCTGAGGCAGCGGCAGTTTGTGGAACATTTAAAGAAATGCCTTAACCAAACAGACGTGTGCCACATTCTCTTAACATGTGTAGTCCATATTAGGCCACGCATGTCCTAACCTTCATAAAGTGTATTTAGGAGGTGAAGTACTCTGAACATGGCATGTGCTTAGGAAATATTGATTAAATGAATGACACTGATGTTTGAAGGCCATGTCACTTAAATACATTATTGACCATAAACTCCTTCTGGAAACTGAGAGGCTGATGAGAAGTAATCAATAGTAATTGTCAGTCATTTTACATCACTAACACTCAATAATGACTATGGATAGAGAGCTGCCCTTGGAATCAAAAAGGTATAGGTTCTTGTCTTACCTCTGATTCATACTGGTATGACCCTGGGCAATCACTCAGCTTCTTACTGTCCCAGGCAGCTCTCTATGACTCTAAATAATGATGATGGCTAACATTTATAATAGTGCCTACTCTATGTTGGGCATTGTGCCAAGCACTTTAGAAATATTTGGTTTGATCTCATTTGATCAATCCAATTCAATCCAATAAACATTAAGCACCTACTATGTGCCAGGCACTGTGTTAAGCTCTAGGGATATAATTAATAAAAAGATAGTTCCTGCCTTTAAGGAGCTTACAATCTAAAGGGTTCTACAACACACACAAGGAGGCAGGAAAAGGGGTGGAGGGAAACAAGGCAGTAGGAGGTTTCTTGTTCTGTGGAGTTGAAACCAGGCAGGGCATCAGCTGCAAAATGGGGTGAGCTGAGTCCAGTTTCTGCTGTCTCTAAAGGAAAGAATCTGGGAGAATGTGATACTCTACCTTCTAGCCCTCCAGTCAGAGGGGAAAGACAGTCAATCAAAAGTTGAGTTAGCTGCATGGAAGTGGCTGAGAAGTGATAAGCTTATCCTAGGAGGGGCATCTGGTTCCACTGAGCTGAAATCATGCAGGGCAGCAGATGCAAAATGGAATATCAACAACAAAGAATCAACAACAACCCTGGGAGGTAGATGCTATTATCATTCCCATTTTACAGTTGAGAAAACTGAGCCAAACTGAGGGTTAGGTGACTTGTCCAAGATCACACAGCTACCAAGTGTCTGAAGTAGGATTAGTTGCACATCACCTTTGGGTGGAAGGAGTTTGCTGGCTGGCAGTTTCATGTACTGGTGATCTCTAAGGGGTAAGTTGCATACTCCTGGTGGACTCTGGCATAACCCCAAGAAAACATGACTGCAAGAGATAACCAATTGGAGGGTGGGAAGATGGGGCACATCCCACCTTCCCTGCGACAACCAATCTCTGGGGCTGGTCTGCAGAATAACTACTTTGTCTTACCCTTACCATTAGCATGTAAAACTCCCACTTTGCCCCTTCTTACAGCTGGCCTTCTGTGGCCATAGAGTGCTGAGTTCCACCTTCTCCCTTCCTTCACAAGGAGTCAGCTCCCCAGGGAGGATTATGATCCAGGCACCAGCAACATTGAAAAAAATACTCTCATCCCCCTACCCAATGTCCCCAAGATCACCTTGTGGCTTCAGTAGGTTCCCCCTGGGGGTTTAGCTCTGCATTCCAGACCAGCGGTTGGTGTGGAAGAGCCCTATCTCTCCCTACTTTCCCTTTTCATTTTGAATGGGATAAAGTCCTCACTATGAGGAGGCATGGTTGGATTGAAATCTGCATTACAGGTCTCATTATAATACTCCCCCTCCTCTCCTCCCAAACCATCCCTCCCCTCAGTTTATCCATTTCTGTCCCTGGTACCACCCACATCTCCCATTCTCCCAGGTTTTCAAACTGCTTTTCACCTTTGACTCATCACTCAACTAAGACTGCTTTCTCCAAAATTACCAAAGATCCTTTTATTGCTGAATTCAACATCTTTTCTTAATTCTCATTCTTCTTGACCCTTTCACAATATTTGACACTGTTGACCATCTTCTTCTTCTGAATATGTACCCTCTCCTCTCTGGAACTTATTTGTTAAAGATATAAAAATGTTAACAACTTCTGATTAGTTTGCAAGAACAATGGATTGACATTAGGGAAGATGAAAATTTACTAGACAAATTTCAGCAAAAATCTTTCCATAATTGGTAGATGAGATTGAAGAATGAGCACCATGATTTAGTAAGAATAACCAAAGGTGCACGTCTTCCATTGGAATCTATGTGTCTTTGTGGGGTTTTTCTTTCATCTGTAACAACCAGAATGCCATTAAAACTAAATTCTGAAATAAAATACTTAGAATCAGACATCTGAGTCACTGCGTCACAAAATCTTAAATCAAGACTTTCAAAAATAATGAAGCATATTCAGTCAAATCACTCTCACTAAAGATATTTGTCATTTTAGTGACTTTTATATCATTATCTTATATAAATTATCTTAGATGATTATTATATATAATATCTTAGATGATTATTATATA